>NW_024582710.1:275461-318548 GCF_018398535.1 Haplochromis burtoni
ACACACACACACACACACACACACACACACACACACACACACACACAGCCAAAGGCAGATGTACACTCCATCACATTTTGTTTACCACACACACCACACCCCTCTGTCTCACCCTTTCTCATCTCCCTCAGACGAGTTGCTATCCTGCTTGTTGGACATTGGCTCCATTCGGCCTCAGTCCCATCCAGCAGCCAATCACAGGACAGCGAGGCAGACGCTGAGCTCGCCAGCCTGCTCAGCGTTCACTGGCAGCCCGCTCAGTAGCTAACCATCCCAGACTGTAGGCAGCGGTTGGCTGGGAGGAGCGCAGTGGGCGGAGCAGAAAGCTGGAAGGGCAGAGAAACGATGCAGTGAGAAACAGGCAGTCACATGATGTGGATCATAAAATATTTCACTACATTTTTAATTCACAGCGTTACATAATGACAGATGTGATTGTGATATTTCAGGTTCTTCTTTTGTTTCCAAACCACATTTTTTCATTTGTTTTCAGCGCTGGATGTTCATCCAATCATGTGAATGAAAGGCTGGATTAAAAAAAGGAATAATTTTTTCAATATCAAAGTCACAGTTATTTAAGGTAGCTGTAGTATTAATGTCTGTAGCGCTTAGCTAATTCTATCTATAATCCAAAGTAATTCAAATCAAAATAATTAACTGTGACTGCAGCAGATCGCACAGGTTGGCCCGGCTGCTGAAGGTCTGCAAATAACTGACATCTACATTAATAAACATAGACAGAGGCAGCAAGCTGTAATCAGTCTGAGCCGATGAGCACAGCACGTCTAAGACGAGTGGCTCAAACCTTTGTATCGTGCTTATATTCCCATATGAACGCAAGCTTGCCGTGTGCCCACATTTAATGCAAACTTGTGTATACAGACAGCGATAGACTCGAATCCGATTTGTGATTTTCACACAGATTCCCACAAAGCGTGGTGTTAGATTTACGCATTTTTACCCCTTGAATCAGGAAAGTCTGAGAAGAAATGAGGATAAAATGTGATTTTTGGCAGGACACACACACAAGCATGCGAGACTGTGGGAGGAAAGTATCCCGGGAGAACTCGGGCAGTCACATGCAAACTGCAGCTCCACGCAGAAAGGCCCGGCCTGTGGATTCAAACCCAGACACTCGCTGCGGTGAGGCGACACTGCTAACCTCTACGCCGCACAAAAATACTTATAATAAGAATTATTTTTCCCATAGTATTATTATGATTATTATTATTATGTAACAACAATAATCTTCCCGTGAACAGGCTTCCGATGTAACGTTTGACTTTATTGATCAGACCCTCCGACCCAGTTTGTGCTTTAATTGCTTCGTTACATTTTCAGGGGTGGTTTCATGATGGCTTCTCTTGACTCCTGTCACGTCTGTTTTTTGTAACTCAAATTCCAGGATGTGTATAAATAAAACAGAACACTGGTGAAAACTTTGCAGACCTCCACACCTGCATCGACTCGTGTGACAAAACGAGGTTTCAGGACAGTTACGAATGCGTCCTCACTGTTGCCGCCTTCACAGTCGAGGCAGGACTCGACTGTGAAGGCAGCCGCAGGTACTGCACCACTGGTTTTGGCGTACGTCATGGGCGCAAGAGTCGAGTGAATGATGATGTAAAGGGTACTTGGTTCCAGAACAATGATGTAATGGGACCGCTGGCCAACGGGGGAGCTAGGAGGGAGGGGCAGTGGTACTCGGGGAGGGTGCAGATTACTGCGGCCTAATCTGAAAACGTTCTGAGGCCGACTTCAGACTTCAGGGATTGTTTGCTCTTATAAAAACAACATCTGTGTTCTCACTACTATGTTAACGGCAGAAATCCTGCTTCTATTAGAGGAAACCGACTCCAGCCAAATCTAATTTACTACAAGCTACTTACAAGTCCTCTGAAAGGACCGAAGGCTAAATTGCCCCCTCACACAGCTACATTTAAACCCTGTTGAGCAAGAGCAGCAAACGAAACTTTCTCTACTTGTCTGCAGTTTTTACACTTTTTATCAGACTTCTTATGTACACCATAAAGTGTGCAATTAAAACGCTGTGTGCGATCCTTGTTATAGCTTGTTAAAATCCTCACACCTAAAAGACAGATCTGGATAATACAGATTTACAGTTTGTGGATCTCAGGCAGGATAAGAAAGGCTTTCATGCTCTGAACACATCAAATATCAACAACTGTTATTTCAGCAGCAATTCAATGTTGTAAACACAAACTTGGTAATATTCTCAAATATGGTTGGTTTGCAGAAACCTAACAGCCATTTCATACATGTAACTCGCTTTACAGCAACACTGGTCCAGGGTTCAAATCCCTCGGCCGGGGCCAGTCTGGTCTGTGTGGGGTCTCTCTGGGCACCTCGGCTGCCCCCACAGCCCAAAGATATATATGTTAGGCTTGTTGGAGAGTCTAAATTTTGCCATGTGTGAATCACTGCGAGCATGAATGAATAGGTCTCTTTGTGAGCTCTGTGACAGACTGGCACGCTGTCCAGGGCGTACCCAGCCCCAAACGACCCTGAACTGGATAAGTGGATCCATCACATACACCCATATCAGAGTCTGAAACCAGTTAAGCATAAGTGAGCAACTGTGAGCATGTGGATTCCCCCAGGCATAAGTGTTGAATCCAATGCTATACGCCCTCTTCACATATGACTGGGTGACTTCCCAGACCAGACTTCCCATTATACACTCAGCAGATGACACTACAGTCATTGTGCTGATCGCTGACGGGGAGGTGATAGAAAACACAAGAGCAGTGGCAGGAGTGGTGTCAGCAAAATGATCTCTCCCTAAATGCAGGTAAGACCAGAGGAGGACACGGCAGCATACTTCAACATTCATAGATGAAAACGGTTAAAATAATCAGGATCTCACCAGATTTCACAACACCAAAGAGCTGTGAAGAAATCACAGCCATCTCACCTTCAACTCAAATCAACCACAGCAACCTCAGATTTGACATGTCGACTAAAATCCTCGACAACTTTCACAGATTCACAGTTCACAGCATCATCAGGCTCTCAATTAGTCTGCAGTTCAGGTTCACAAGGTCAGGTCTGTGCAACTCATTTCTACGTTTTTGTTGCTAAAATGAGAAAGGTGTGAGGGGACGAGCAAAATGTTTTAGCGTGCATTTGAAAAAACAAACAAACTACAACGGAGCCTTTCATAACGTTTTGGTCTCATGATGTCTGATGATGCCGTGAGCACTTCTATTGATGTCTATGGACAACCCTGCATTTCGTAAGATGATGCTAAAGTTGGAGCCGGTGCATTGTAATGTGTACTGAAAGCATCCAAGTGAAGAACAGGAAGCAGAGCCTTCAGCTGTCGAACCGACTCGATTCAGGAAACTTAAGACTTCAAACTTTCCTTTTTGACAAACTCAGTCGTGCACCATGTGATCAGGAACCATCAGGAACCATCAGGAACCAGGCTCCTGGGACCGCTGCTCCACTCCCGTCTTTACACTCCCTTTGTGTTTACAGGACTGTACTGCATGAGCCAAGTTCTTCCAAAGTCTCACAAAAACAATGCCCTCTCAGTTTTATTCATTATTAACTGAGTCATGTTTCAGCAGCTGCAGGGTTCAGCACGGATTAGCATGTCAACACTGTGGACACTTGCCAGGGATTAAAATATTACCGTCTGCTAATAGTTTGGTGCTACAGTCATGATCCTTTTGGACAGTGACTGTTCCTTTCAAAGCTGGCAGCTCACTGAGGCTTTTGAACTCAACTATAAAAACTAGAATATACCTTTAATCCAGCTGATTATACAGACACACGTAACTATGTATGACTACAACCACAAACCCCTCACAGCCCACCATCAGTCAGTGCATGCTTACAGTATTACTGTGTGGGGAGCAGAAGGGCCAGATGAGGGCACCAGAGTCACTGCAGCACTGCTGTTCTGGTTGTGTAACCTGAGCTGACCTGCGTCCAGCACAGAGACTCTGTGTTGTCACATGCAGCAAGTCTAATGAGAACTTCTGAAGTGTGGCTTTAAAGATTGAGTTAGATGTGAAGAAAACCGAGAGGTCTGAATACACACTCATGAATAGATGCCTAAATTCATCACAGTGTTAGAGCTCAGACGCTTAAAATGCTAAACAATCACGTTTTAATGACACAGGGGTTATATGGATTTTGATAAGATTGTAAACAAACCTTAATAGAACTGCATTAAAAAGAAATGAGGGACAATTTTCCCTCTTTTTAATTGGAAAATAACACAGAGATCGTCTGTGAAGGTTCTCAGTCAGCCAGCTCATGGTAATCTCAGCAGGCTGGAAAGAAGAAGGGCTGGAAGCTTCCTGAAGACCTTCTGAAGCTTCTTGGATGAGAGGTGAACGTCTTCATGAAACTTTCCATTCGCTTTTCTTTCCAAGCTCCTTAGACTGACTTCAAGAACAGTTATTGTCATGATTAGAATCTGTTTAAGAATTCACTAAAGAATTTATTTTTCCTACTCCAGATTAATATCAGAAGGTAACAGTTTGCTCAGACTCGTTTCTTCAAAAGTCTCTGATCAATCGAACAACAATCCAAAAGCAAAACTTGCAATAAAGAGAAAATAGTCCACTGTAGATGAGTGCGTCATATAAAAGCACCATCAAAATTATTTAACTTCACTGATTTGTCCATCACACAGGCCTAGAAACCGATTCGCAACTGCTGAGCAACCACGGGGGGGGGGCATTTCTGTGAGGGCACAAATATAACAGGAACAGAAGAGATTATTACCTGATCTGCGGCTTTTCATTATTGGAATCAATATAAGCAGTAAAACTTTGAGATTTGGTAGTCAAAGGAGCTTGCAAAGAAAAGCATCTGGACTTCTTTTCTTTGCAAGCTCCTTTGACTACGATGACCTGGATGACTGAGAACCTTCACAGACATATTGCTGTACATTTTGGGAGGAACACCCTTCAACTGGTGCGGGAGTATGAAAAGGAATCAAGGAAACTAGCGTCTATCTCCGTTTCAACCTAAGATGTAGACAAAGCAGAGTTGTTCCTAAGAGCCTGCGCCTTGGATCCACTGTCAGGGGATACAGAGCAGACTTGATTCTACAGAGAGCACAAAATCACCTTTTAAGTGAAAGGATAAGACAGGTCCATTTCACTATAGATGCCCTCCAGATCAAGATCAGCCAGACTCTCCCATATGGAAAAGAAATAGTAAAAACTTATATGTGATTACTCATGAAAGTGGCCACTTTCGCATTACTTTCATACATTGTTTTAGTAAGTATCCAAAACATACAAGTTTCATTATATAATTTTTCAAGGGATCTTATATCTGTTTTCACACTTATATGCTTTTCATACAAGTTTCACACAAGACAGATACAAACCTTATAAGATTTATAAATATCTTTTCCATATGGGCTGGCTGGAAACCCTTCTACCCTCTCCAATCTTAGAAGAGGTTTACAAGTTTGTGGACAAGGCTCAGCGGGCCCAACACTCTAAAGGAAATTAAAGAAGTCCAGACGCTTTTCTTTGCAAGCTCCTTTGACTACGATGACCTGGATGACTGAGAACCTTCACAGACATTTTGAGATTTGGTCTCTTTTTAGTTTCTGCTTAATTTCAAAACCGTTTCCATACTAAGTAACTGGTTATATACATGTCTTCATCATCATAATGAAATATCACTAACATTCCTAAATATTTACATGAACATGTCGGCATCTGTCCGTCTCAGTGATTCTATGTGAACAGATTTGAATATTGCTGCCTGAGCACCTTCACTTCTTCAAATATGACACTAGGTGGCATCAGAGTGTGAGAAATCTATAGATGCGATGTCCTTTTGACCCAACAGTCCAAATACTGTAACCACACACACACACACACACACACGCACACACGCACACACACGCACACAAAGACTATTAAAGCTGTTTACAGAGTAATATCTCCAGAGAGTGGAATGGAGCAATGGAACATTAATTACATTTACAGACAAAAAACATTTGCAAAGCATCATCTGCATGTTATAAATTATTTATCGGTTCAGTGAATCAAAGCAACAACAACAGTAAACGTTTATGTTGTGTCATGATTTCACTGTAAGCTCTTATGAATTATTGCATTTTTTATCATGTAGGACTAAATCAACATCTTCTCTTCATGTATAAATCCATACAAACTGGTGACCTGCACAGAGAGAATTTCACCCTGCTTTGCCTCATCTGATCATTGTTATTGATAAAAAAATAAAAAAAATTTTTAGCCAAGCGCTTAGAAATTCATCTACAACACAGATACTTTATAAAATATATGGACACGATATCTTTAAAATGATTTAACACAAACATACTATTCAAATTCCAGCATTTCCAACTGGCAGACGTGATTTCAACTTCATTTACGTCACATTAAAATCGCTTTTTAAAGAAAACATTTTGTTAAGTGCAGAGAAATAACCATCAGTTACAGTAATGGCAAATATGCATTCAACTTAAACAAAGCCATAAAATCAGACATGTAGTCTGGAAGGCTTCCTCACATTAGAAGGAGGGGAAAAAAAAAAATCAAAGAGTTTTGACAGTTTTGTGTTTTTGTGAACATTTACGTTTGTGTATGTGTGTGACTTTGCTTGCACATGAGTGATTCTGTGTGTTCGAGCCTTTAACGAGCTTGTGGTGGTGGCGGCAGTGAAGAAATGTGAGCACATCAGCGTTCTCCGACGCTCGCCCTGTGCTTTGATGCAAAATACATGCAGCAGAAGACAGATGTTCCACCATGACAGATGTTAATGATTAATGTTATTAATAATTTTTTGTATATTCACATTTTATATTTATCTAAATGTGCAAAATGATATTGCAAAAAGCCTATTTTAATGTATGCATAACCTAATGTCACTTCCGGAGGCTTGCTGTAACAAAAGGCGTTGGTTGGGAGGCATCTGAGAACTGTAAACACGTCATTCATTAAGAACCAGTTTGACACTGTTTCAGTTTTGTGACATGGTGCGTTAGAAGATGGACACACTGTCCTCATGAAGGGTCAGCAACAATACTCAGGTAGACTGACTATTGTTGGTACTAAAGGACCCAAAGTGTGCTAACACCATTACACAACCATCAGTCCGGACCACTGATACAAGGCTGGATAGATCCATGCTGTGACTTCTAACTCTACCGTCTCAGTGTCATAGAAAAATTGAGACTTGTTATAGCAGTCAACATTTTTTACAATCTTTCCATCGTTTCACTTTCATGACCATGAATTGTAGCTTCAGTCTCCCGTTCTTAGCTGAAGGGAGTGGACCCCAGTGTGGTCTTCTGCTGCTGTAGCTCGTCTACGTTAAGGTTTGACGTGCTGTACATTCAAAGAGTCTCCTCTGTATACTGTGGATGTAATGAATGGTAATTTAAGTTACTGTAAACATTCATATCGACATAGCGGATTAGCCATTCTGCCCTCGGATCTATAGGGTGTTATGACCCAGAGAACTGCTGCTCGTTGACTATTACAGACCTCAGGTCAGACCGGCTCGTCTGACACCAACAACCATGACACATTCAAAGTCACTTAAATCTCTTATTTGATGCTCAGTTTGAACTTCAGCAGATCATCCTGACCATGTTTACATGCCTAACTACACTGAGATGTTTGTCCTAACAATTAGTCAAATATAATAAATCTAATATAAAAACATACTTTTTTCTTTTTAAATGTAAAAATAGTATTTCTTATGATGCTCATTGAATGTGTCTTTTAAAAATAATTCTTATTCATTAATATTATTTGAATTGCATTGTTGTTACTAAAACGAAAGAAGTTTCAGTTAGTGACTCATTTGTGTAAAACCCCTGTCAAACCTGCTCGACCACGTTACGATGAATGTTTTGTGCATTGACTACAGACGTATACATGCTTACACTCAGCTGTCAGTCTAACTAGGCCAGAGGTCAGCAACCTGTGGCTCGCATCAAAACGTCGTTAGCTTTGTAGGTATAAGTGAAACCAAAACTAATGTGCACACTAAAAATTGTGTTTATGGACATGTGGATCAGATGTATATTTAAATACACTAAATAAGCTGGAGGTATCCAAGAAGAGTCAGCAGGTAACGGCAGGGAAGAATCTCTTTAAAGAGTGGTGAAAGACAGGCAATGCCAGCCCTCAATCCAAAAAACAACTGTGAATAAGCCTTATAATATAACCTTTTAACGTCATATACCTAGAAGGGACAGTTCACCCCAAAACATGTTTTTGAGAAGATGTATACTTGTATGGTAATGTAAGCTTAGAATATGTCAAGAGGGCAGGTAGGGCTTGCTGTTAACACAAATTCTTGAATATTTTACTTCTACATCTAAGATTGAGTTAGTTCTCTACAGTTACACATTCCAGTTTCCAGCTTCCAGCTAAGCACTTCAAGGAAGTATCTGAAGAATGAACCATGTGGTGACGCTGTGGTCAGAACCACTGATTATGGATCTCTTACTATTTGAGGGCTCAGGCAGCACTGAAGTCACCTATTAGATAAATAAGATAATTTTTTCACTGTAAGTCAGTCTACTTCTTGTACCTGACCTTTTTTTTTTTTTGGTTAAACCACTTAACTCTGGTTCATGAGTCATGCAACCATGAAATAGGCACCGAACACAAATGATGTTCCACTGTTGCAGAAAAATGAGCAAGTAACACATTAAATTGTATCTTTAGGCACTTTGTTACAAGCAGCTTGTTGCAAAAACATTTGCATCTGTAAAACATGCTGGAGGCTCTGTCATGTTCGGGGCTGCAGCTGTTCGATATGAGGACAATGTAATATCGCGATACACGATATATATCACGATATGTTTAAATAACCTCCAAAAACAATGTTATTTCAGTCATATTGTGCCTAGAATTGCACTGGTTTAATCATTCAAATCAACCATTCAGTGATTTTTTTCTAGTGAAAATAAAAAATCAGAATGAATTGAAATGTTTTATTTTTAACCATTCTTTAACCATCAGTTTCCACCGAGGTTTTTCACAGTGTCTTTCTGTGATCAACACAACAAAAGATCACAGCAACAAAAAAGTACATCAAGCAAGACTTCATGAGACAAACAAAACAACTGAAATTAAAAGGGTGTCTTTTGTGCTTCTAACATAAGAAAACTGTTAAATAAAATTTTTGATGACGTCAAATTACAGAAACAAAAGTCTAGACAGTGACTACAAAAAGCGACTGACCAAGAATAGTCTTAATTTTATAGTGAAAGACTTTTCAGCTGGTGGAATAAATTCACCTTTAGTGGCAACAGTTTTACTGCATGCTTTGCAAATTTTCGCATTTTGTTTGACATCCTCCTCCTGAAGTCCAAATGACGAGCGAGTCTCATTCCCTCGCTTTGTCCCTATCTGACAGGACATAAACACGCATGCTCAGCGCAGTGTGCCGGGCAGGACGGGGGTTAATGACATTAAAAGAAAAAAAGAAAAAGAAAAAAGTGCTTAATATTTTCATGGCAACATGCTCGATGGTTACAATAAAGCCATTTTAACCAACGCACATGGAATAACCTGTGATACATCAAATACGTTCGATATGTTGCCTGCTCCTACAGTTCAGTCAGTGGTGTGGGCGATCAGGTCAAAATTGATGGAAATGAAAACACATAAATGCTGTTAGAGTTTGAACCATCATCAGGAAAGTGTCTGATTTCTCTGAGGTCTCATTTGTTCATCCCAAACACACAGCCAGTGCAGTAAAAACATGCCTGGATAGAAAAAACACACAATAGAACAGGATTCATAGTCATGGACTCGCCCTCCCCGGAGCCCTGACCTCAACATTATTAAAGCAGTGTTGGACCATTTTAACAGAGAAAGTAATAAAAGACAGCCAACATCCAAAGAAGAGCTTTGGAATGTGTCCTTCAGGAAGTCTGGAGAAATATTCCTGAATAATATTTAAAGGAAAAAGCAGAAAGCTCGGCTAAGAAGGTTCAGACTGAGTGAAGAATAAAGGTCATCATACCAAACATTGACTTCTGAGCTTGTGAGCTTCTATAGTGTATTTTCATTTGTTTGCTTATTTCAACAATGCACCCATTTCCCATTTTCCTAAACAAATGTCAAAAAGAAAGCAGTGCCTTGAGACTTTTCACAGTATTGTATATGTGAACCTTGTTCTAAGATTTGCTGAAAACCAGCCCAGACACAGAAGATCACACCAAAGTATCTGAAGGTCATCTCAGCATTATCATGTCTGTTACCCTTTTCATTTCCTTCCACCAAACCACATGGAATTATCAGTCGCTTCGACATTTACCTTTCAATTAAATGCTTTAGAGCCCTCTGCACATTTAAAGCTACCTTTACCTAAAGACTTTTTAGGTAATGGTTTGATTACAAATAAACTTGAATATGTAGAAAATGTTTTTCAAATTGTAATCCCGGCATGCCAATTTCTGCCTCGACTTTCTCAAACTCAAACCCTGTTTGTTTCCACCGTTGTTCATTTCAGCGCCGTGCCCTCCTCCATTCCTCGCTTGCTCCACTTTCATTCTTTTACTTACAGCAGTCATCTGCTCTGTGTGTTCATCGTTTCCTCCGCTCTCTTTGACTATGTACAGCTGCTGTTTTCTCTGCCAGCGACTGCAATTATGGGCTGCTGGAAGAGTGTGTGTGTGGGTGAATTTAGGTAACTGTCTCTGTATGCACCGAGTCAGTATGCATGCCTATCCTTTTAATTTGCATCTGTGCGTGCACTTGAGTGGGCATCACCCCCTATTTTTCCCTCATCTGTTTACTTGCATTTTAAAGTAGCTGTGTGGGCGTCAGATGATGCCTGAACAACTGAGGAGCTACTTTCATTTTGAAAAGCATAAAATGGAATTTCATTGCATTGCTTTTGGATATATGAAGGGGAACAAAGACATTTTTCCACAAAGCACATCAAATTAGCTCGAGTGGTTAAGCTTTGGATTTAAGGAAACATGTTTGCCTGTTCTTTCTCTCTGTACATCTACCAGCAAACAACTGGTGGATGAAGATGATGGGGTGGGGTTATAACTAGGCAGCATTTTAGACGAGTCAAACATGACCCCTACTCTACCCCTAATCCTTGCTTGGTTCCTACAATTCTATTTCGCTGGTTACTACCGCTATGTCCAGACAGTAAGTGGGTAACCGGTGCAGTCCAACACCATTCTGATGGGTCCTGAGCAACCAGCAACAAGAGATGACTTGGGAGTGAGAACAAGGTTTAAGGTAGAGGCACAGGAGATATTTCTATAATGTCAGCAACACTGGGATCCTAGCTAGCATCAGGTACAATAGTTAGACAAAATCCCCCTGGATGGAGGAACAATGTCACCCTCATCATGGATGAGATTGCATCAGTTTTCCTAGAAATCATAAAGCATCTATGAGACGTTTTAAGATTTCTCAGTTTTTTTCTTGCTTTCATGCTAACACTAAACATTGACCATCCAGAACCACGTCAATGAGACTGTGTCCAAATGAGTTCAGAGAAATCTGGCTCTGAATGTGGATCACCAACTTTTCATGCTTGGCTAAGGCACGGGGTAAAGTGCTCGAGCCAGAATATCCAGCAGTAGTCCAGACATTGTCTGCTTGGCTGCCAAATAGCAAACACAGAAAATAGAACGGCTCGTTTAATGTAGCACAGCCACAAAGCCTTCCTTTTGTACCACTCCATCTGAAAGGACAATTAATTTTCTGTCCTTTTCTGTACGGAAAATCCCATAAGTGAAAACTACTTTAGCCGTGACATTTAGCCTGGTTAGCCCGCTTCACATGATGTACTGTTTCTTTTTCACTTATTATAAATTAATTGGTTATTTACCAAATTGTCAGTTCTGTGTAGATAACACTGACTCAATCAAGCATAAAAACGTGCCCAACTCAAGGGATGAGCCAGTGTTAAGTATCATTCCTATCAAAATAGTCAGGTAGCCTTTGTCCAAAGAAAATCTTTGAAAGATCTTCAACAAGAGTAGCTGAAGACTTTTCCAAAGTACTCTGTCTGCAAAGGACTTGTAATAGTTACTAGTTCTTATCAATCAAGATAAAATTCCTAATAGGAAAGGCTGTGGCTCAGAAGGCTGGCGGTGTGATCCCCGATTCCTCGAGTCTGCATGTTGTATGAATGTGTTTATAAGTCTTGTAGTAAGAAAGTTCCTTCATTGGTCAAATAGAGTAGAAAAGTACCAGTCTAAAGACTACCATGCACTTCTCAGTAATTATTCCGTAGTCAGAGAGAAAATAGATTAAAAAAAAAAAAAAACAAAAAGAAACAAGAGTTCAAAGACATTTTTCTCAAGTAGCATTTCCAAATTCAGGTGTTATTTGTTTTCAGACACAGATGATTTAGAAGTCAGAGAGTGATATTATACCCCTTTCGTCAAACTGACAGGTCATTAATTATTCATGAGCTCCGGAAGTCCGGAAGTAATTACTTCCGGAGCTCCGGAAGTAATTAAATTATTCATGAGCTCCGGAAGTAGGAAGTAATTAAGTAATAAAAATATGATATTCATAAAAATATGATATTCATAAAAATATGATATTCATAAAAATATGATATTCATAAAATTATGATATTCATAAAAATATAATATTCATAAAATATAATTGATTATTTAGAAAGTTTCTTATATATCAAAATAGCATTCTTTTATTTCTTTAAGCAATTAAATTTTTTTTAAATTTTTTTATGCTCAAAAAACGCCATCTGGTGGCGGGTCTGAGTGTTTGTGTGTGCGCACGCCCGCGCGCTCCCTGAGGCTGTGTGTCTGCGTGTCTCCGGACCGTGCTCTCTCGGGCTCCGTGCTCATGTGTTTAAAAATGTATTAAACCATATTAAAATTGTTTAGTTAAACTTGTGCTTTTGTAACGTTCAGTATGGCCACAAACACATGCTGCATGCATTGGGGGAAAACTTTATTTCGATTTATATGCATTTGTAGATTTAGAATAAAACTCATACTCAGAAAAAACTCGCGATCCCCTAACCCTAACCCTCCTTAGAAACATAAGCAGGGAAAACTCCTTAAAAAACCCTCCGCGTTTTCTCCAAAACCCTACAATAACTTGTTAGGGTACCCCCTCTATTCCCAAAACCTTATATTCGATAACAGGGGAAATCCTGAAAAAATCCTTAGTCTTTTTTCTCAAATTCAGCGCCCCGCGGCTCCCTTCATGCTCAGCCAAACAAAGCCAAAACTCCTTTAAAAAAAATCTCCGCGATTTCTCCAAAACCTAGAATAACTTGTTAGCTACCCCTCTATTCCCAAAAACCTTATATTCGATAACAGGGAAAATCCTTAGTCTTTTTTCTTCAAAAACTTCCCTCTTACTAGCAAGCTCTAAAATTCAACCCACACTCTAAGTTCTACCTCGCTCTTAATCTCCGATCCACAACTTCTTGCAGAGCACAATTTTTTCCTGCTTGTTCGCTCCCTGCTCTGCTCCCGAATGCGCTGCTTACCTCGTTTGAAAATTCCCCCCTTAGACCAACTCCGCCTCACTGCGCCCCGCTGCCAATCACATAACCCTTGCACCGCTCCCTTTGCACTCCGGTTAGCCAATCCGCTCCAGGTCCGATTTTTATGATCTCCCGCTCAGGTTAAGACTACCCCCGAGCTCCCAGAAGACCCCTGCCTTCAGCCATATCAACAACTGGAACCGCTCAGACTGCTTGCGAGTTCGCATAGGGAGCGGCCGATTTCAACAGCAACTTGCGTCTCTTTCCTTATCCGCATATCATTCGGTAAGTGTTAATCTTCCTCTCTAACTACATTTTTGCATTTTCCTTTTTACCATTCTGTCAATCCTTTCATTTAAAAAAATAAATAAATATCACAATGGTTTGTAACACATACAATACACCATCCGTCCATCCATTCGCCTCCACTTATCCTTTTTTCAGGCTCGCGCGGTGCGCTGGAGCCTATCCCACGTACAATACACTTTAAAATATATATAAGCTCCACTTTTAACTCCCGTAAAAGTTTATACATTACATGTCTACATCACCTATCATGGCCTCATCAGGTATCTCATATCATCTTGTTATTGTTATGTTATGCTCCTTTGATATTTTGCTAGTTTGCGTGTTTTAAAACTCTTTTTGTTTTTCTTTATATTTTTAGACCCAGATGTGTTAACCTGATCCCTGCGAAACACCAGCTCTGCGTGGATTTTGACCGCGAGTGACCGGATGTTGTTTCCGGCCTGAGGTTGCCTGAAATGCCGTGAGGCTCGTTTGAAAGATTGCGCCCGAGACCAACTCCGCCTCCAAGGCATGCCTACCTTTAGCTGCCACCAGTGAGATATCAGAGCCGGGCTCCACATATCCAATCAGGAGCACGAGCAAGACAGCTTTTGCAGACTCTCCAGAAATATACAAGTCCTTACCAACTGCTCTGCAACCCAGTGTTTCTGGTCCCCTCACTAACATCGCTTTTTGAGATATTTTTTATGAACCACCAAAAAAGCAATTTTACCCCACAGTACAGAAGACTGGGTCTGAGGGCAGCAGCGGGGACAAATGATTGTAATGAAGCGACGGACATTTCATGGCTGGTCTTGCATAATCGTGAGTTATTATGTCATATGGTGATAAGTACATAGTTTTGCAAGAGGCATACAAGCACTGTGGAAAAAGTAATCATAAAACTGTTTTTGTGAACACCCTACGTCATGCTTTAAAAAATGTGATACATGTAATGTGATCATCAAAGAACATGATTTAAAAAAAAAAAACTTTTATTCTTATGCTTTTAAAGTATGTCAGATTATCTTAAAACACTTATTTGTATGTTATAATGTTTTTCTTACACCATGTGTAATTTTTATAGACACCTTATTCATTGTATCAATGTGTAATTATGTATCTTTGATAAATAAATAAAATATTTAATCTTGTATTTGTGTACTTTCTGGTGATTCAATAAAAAAATAGTCACATATCGCTCTGATAAACACAGATGGCTGAAAGAAATGTTTGATGGAACAAAGGAAACAAGTGTCTTGCTGCTAAACTTTTAAGTCACCATGGTTTAAATGAGAAAGTCTGTATGTAAAACATGAAAAACTCCATATCAGTGATATCTACAAAGGTGTACTCATTTCTTTGTAATGGTACTTTACTGTTCCAATGAAACAAAAAGAAAATCTCATTTTTAAAGTACATTTTTCGGCCATCCTGACCTATTTTCAGGGGCAAGAATGTTGATGTTAGACTGTGTTTTAAATCAGGTTGTGATCTTAAACTAACTATCACAGCACTGATTTCAGTTGTAATCTCAATTAGAATCCCAATTGGGCTTTTCTCCAGTCAGTGTTATGGTGAAATTTAACTTGTTCTTTTGTGTAATTGCACATGGCCCAGCAAAGGACCCCTTAGTAAGCTGTACAGCATAAGTTTTCAATTCACTTTTGTCAGAAAACTTCACAGTATGAGAAGTTACAGCACAGTTTCTCCAAACGTGTGGTTCTTTTTCAGCCAGCGTGCTTTTAGAGCATCTACATTAGCTCATGTAGTAAAAGTACAATCAGTAAGTGTACTTTAACATTTGAGATTCCGAGTCACTCTTGCTTAGATCATGTGAACTATATCATGAACCTTTTTTTGTATAATGCATCAAACGTGTTCAAATCAGTTTATTTTCAATTTATTTTAACTAATCTAGAGACAAGCAACTCCTTTTTAGCTTCTGTTATGTATTTACCTCTCACACCTTAATCTAGATGTTAGTGTTCTCAGAGTTAACATGTCTCATGTTGCCATGTTGTATTTCTAATACCCAGCCTCAGTGTTCGCCCTGTTGACCCTCAAATCCAAACACCAATGATCTAGATATTCACAAAATTCATAAGGAGATTCTTAAGGTCTTAAGTTTTGTTGTTTTTATGTTTTACAAAAAAAAAACTTCACATTTTTTATATTTTTAAACGAAAGTGACATGCAAGGATATTTTTCTTTAGTGATGTTGCTTCAGCAATCTCAAATACTAATTATTCTGGGAATTTTTATGGTCAAACTATGTGATTTTCCAAATGTGTGTGTGTGTGTGTGGAGTAAAATGACCTTGTTCTTATGATGTTGTCACCGTGAATCATTTAGGATTAACAACACAAATTGTATCGATAGCAGAAACAGTCTTATAACTTATAGTTCTCACACGTTACCGCTAGTTTTACAAACGCAGTCTTCTTCAGCTCTGTTTATGTAGCTTTTATGAAACTGATTTTCCATAGTACAAGTAGAATTTAATTTTTCTTTGCTCTCCAGTATAAATGCAATAATTTGCAGGCTTTTTACTGAAACTCTCACAATGCAACACTCAATGCTCAGAGCTTCATATATCAACAGCTCTGAAAATATCTTCTTTTTTAAAGTAATGTAGGACAGGATCTCTCACTCTCTGTGTCTCAAAAAAACCCAACTAAACTGGCAATCACCACTAAACAAATGAAAGTAGTTTATGGCTTTTTTATCAGCTGCATTTCTTTCATTTATGTATTGATCCCATTGTTTATTGGTAATGCTTTTAGGTCACTGTTTTAGCATGTCTGCCTCACACTCCATTTAAACAGTTTAACAGATAGTGGGGTCTGGTAAGGAAGTTGGGGGGAAGCAGACAACTCCACAGGAAGAGTCTTTTTGTCTTTTCTCCACTGTAAAAGATAGCAAGGCAGTGTGAAACTTTCTTTGCGGGAAAGACAAAACTGAGAGCCATGCTAGGCTCAGTGAGAGACTCTGCTCACCCTCTGCCCCAGCGATGGCAGTCCCTCACCAAGCTTGATTTCTGTTCTTTGTCTTGATTAAAGAATGTTAGCTACCGCTCATCGCTTGTCTGCAGGCTTTATTAAACGGAAAACTTCCACAACAACCTCTAAACAGTGGTTTATGGCTTTTTGTCACCTGCAACACCATGTAACACTTGGATGTTAGATTCTTTTACCAGTCAGTGTTGTTAGCCCCAACCCCCAGGCTCCAGGTGTCTGAGCTCTAACCCTGGCTGCCAAATGTCCCCCTGAGGCCTTTGTGCCTTTTACCACCAGACTAAGTTTGTAGTCCTATCTACTAATATTATTTTATTTTTTATTATAGCACAAGGTTCAGTTAGGTTACTACTTTGACTTCCTCAATTTGAGCACATTTCTGACCCGATACTTTATCAAGCTTTTACTCGAGTGTTTTTGACACTAGCAGCTGTACTTCTACTTAAGTGAAAATTGCCTGCACTTTTGCCACCTCAGTTGCCACTTTTCTGGAGTTTGTACACTTTTTATATTGAAACGTTCAACGTTTTACGTGTTATCCTTGATCACAGTTCTAAACAAGTTAACTTTCTTCACTTCAAAGTAACCCAAAAAAGAAACTATATGTCCAGTTCTCTTTACTCCAAACCTGGTTTAAGGCTATGCTGTTGTTGTGATATGGCCATACAAATAATATTAAGTTTAATTAATCTTAAAAAAATGGCTGCTTCATGGCTACCTGTTCAGAGAATTTGCAGACTTTTATGGAAACTGTCACAATGTAACACTCTCACTGTCAAAACAGGGTTGATCCATGTTTCTATGAACACTGATTAATATATCAACAGCTCTGAAAATCCTTTTTTTAAAGTAAAGCAGAACAGGATCTCTGTATCTCTAAAAATCCCAACAAAACTGGCAATCACCTCTAAACAAATGGAAGTAGTTTATGGATCTTTATCACCTGCAACACCATGTAACACCTAGATGTTAGACTCTTTTACCATCACATTTGCAAGGGTTTATGTGTTATCCTTGATCACAGTTCTAAATAAGTTAACTTTCTTGACATAAAAGTAGCCCAAAGAAGACAAATATATGTCCAGTTCTTTTTTACTCCAAACCTATTGATCGGAAAACATTATGTGATGCTGGAAGTTTTCATCCTATCCATCTGCAAAACAAGTTTACCTGTAAGCCAACACATTAGACGTAAGCAAATTTGTGAAATTCCTGAACAATGTGCTTTGTGGAGTAGCAGTAGTACTAGAACTAGAACTAGTAGTCCTAGTATTCTGCAGCAACCAGGCTTCAAGAGTGATCACTCTTCTGGCTTTCAAATGGTGAAAACATGTGTCTCATGTGTGTGTATTGTGGCTGCTTTCACAAGTTGTGTCTCAAAGTCAAATTCCTTTTTAAATTTACCAACATTTCTGATTTGCGGTTAAGACTGTGACATGTTTTCACCATTTGAAAGCCAGAAGAGTGATCACTCTTGAAGCCTGGTTGCTGCAGAATACTAGGACTACTAGTTCTAGTTCTAGTACTACTGCTACTCCACAAAGCACATTGTTCAGGAATTTCACAAATTTGCTTACGTCTAATGTGTTGGCTTACAGGTAAACTTGTTTTGCAGATGGATAGGATGAAAACTTCCAGCATCACATAATGTTTTCCGATCAATAGGTTTGGAGTAAAAAAGAACTGGACATATATTTGTCTTCTTTGGGCTACTTTTATGTCAAGAAAGTTAACTTATTTAGAACTGTGATCAAGGATAACACATAAACCCTTGCAAATGTGATGGTAAAAGAGTCTAACATCTAGGTGTTACATGGTGTTGCAGGTGATAAAGATCCATAAACTACTTCCATTTGTTTAGAGGTGATTGCCAGTTTTGTTGGGATGTTTAGAGATACAGAGGTCCTGTTCTGCTTTACTTTAAAAAAAAGGATTTTCAGAGCTGTTGATATATTAATCAGTGTTCATAGAAACATGGATCAACCCTGTTTTGACAGTGAGAGTGTTACATTGTGACAGTTTCCATAAAAGTCTGCAAATTCTCTGAACAGGTAGCCATGAAGCAGCCATTTTTTTAAGATTAATTAAACTTAATATTATTTGTATGGCCATATCACAACAACAGCATAGCCTTAAACCAGGTTTGGAGTAAAGAGAACTGGACATATAGTTTCTTTTTTGGGTTACTTTGAAGTGAAGAAAGTTAACTTGTTTAGAACTGTGATCAAGGATAACACGTAAAACGTTGAACGTTTCAATATAAAAAGTGTACAAACTCCAGAAAAGTGGCAACTGAGGTGGCAAAAGTGCAGGCAATTTTCACTTAAGTAGAAGTACAGCTGCTAGTGTCAAAAACACTCGAGTAAAAGCTTGATAAAGTATCGGGTCAGAAATGTGCTCAAATTGAGGAAGTCAAAGTAGTAACCTAACTGAACCTTGTGCTATAATAAAAAAAATAAAATAATATTAGTAGATAGGACTACAAACTTAGTCTGGTGGTAAAAGGCACAAAGGCCTCAGGGGGACATTTGGCAGCCAGGGTTAGAGCTCAGACACCTGGAGCCTGGGGGTTGGGGCTAACAACACTGACTGGTAAAAGAATCTAACATCCAAGTGTTACATGGTGTTGCAGGTGACAAAAAGCCATAAACCACTGTTTAGAGGTTGTTGTGGAAGTTTTCCGTTTAATAAAGCCTGCAGACAAGCGATGAGCGGTAGCTAACATTCTTTAATCAAGACAAAGAACAGAAATCAAGCTTGGTGAGGGACTGCCATCGCTGGGGCAGAGGGTGAGCAGAGTCTCTCACTGAGCCTAGCATGGCTCTCAGTTTTGTCTTTCCCGCAAAGAAAGTTTCACACTGCCTTGCTATCTTTTACAGTGGAGAAAAGACAAAAAGACTCTTCCTGTGGAGTTGTCTGCTTCCCCCCAACTTCCTTACCAGACCCCACTATCTGTTAAACTGTTTAAATGGAGTGTGAGGCAGACATGCTAAAACAGTGACCTAAAAGCATTACCAATAAACAATGGGATCAATACATAAATGAAAGAAATGCAGCTGATAAAAAAGCCATAAACTACTTTCATTTGTTTAGTGGTGATTGCCAGTTTAGTTGGGTTTTTTTGAGACACAGAGAGTGAGAGATCCTGTCCTACATTACTTTAAAAAAAGAAGATATTTTCAGAGCTGTTGATATATGAAGCTCTGAGCATTGAGTGTTGCATTGTGAGAGTTTCAGTAAAAAGCCTGCAAATTATTGCATTTATACTGGAGAGCAAAGAAAAATGAAATTCTACTTGTACTATGGAAAATCAGTTTGATAAAAGCTACATAAACAGAGCTGAAGAAGACTGCGTTTGTAAAACTAACGTCTGAGAATTATAAGTTATAAGACTGTTTCTGCTATCGATACAATTTGTGTTGTTAATCCTGAATGATTCACGGTGACAACATCATAAGAACAAGGTCATTTTACTCCACACACACACACACACATTTGGAAAATCACATAGTTTGACCATAAAAATTCCCAGAATAATTAGTATTTGAGATTGCTGAAGCAACATCACTAAAGAAAAATATCCTTGCATGTCACTTTCGTTTAAAAATATAAAAAATGTGAAGTTTTTTTTTGTAAAACATAAAAACAACAAAACTTAAGACCTTAAGAATCTCCTTATGAATTTTGTGAATATCTAGATCATTGGTGTTTGGATTTGAGGGTCAACAGGGCGAACACTGAGGCTGGGTATTAGAAATACAACATGGCAACATGAGACATGTTAACTCTGAGAACACTAACATCTAGATTAAGGTGTGAGAGGTAAATACATAACAGAAGCTAAAAAGGAGTTGCTTGTCTCTAGATTAGTTAAAATAAATTGAAAATAAACTGATTTGAACACGTTTGATGCATTATACAAAAAAAGGTTCATGATATAGTTCACATGATCTAAGCAAGAGTGACTCGGAATCTCAAATGTTAAAGTACACTTACTGATTGTACTTTTACTACATGAGCTAATGTAGATGCTCTAAAAGCACGCTGGCTGAAAAAGAACCACACGTTTGGAGAAACTGTGCTGTAACTTCTCATACTGTGAAGTTTTCTGACAAAAGTGAATTGAAAACTTATGCTGTACAGCTTACTAAGGGGTCCTTTGCTGGGCCATGTGCAATTACACAAAAGAACAAGTTAAATTTCACCATAACACTGACTGGAGAAAAGCCAAATTGGGATTCTAATTGAGATTACAACTGAAATCAGTGCTGTGATAGTTAGTTTAAGATCACAACCTGATTTAAAACACAGTCTAACATCAACATTCTTGCCCCTGAAAATAGGTCAGGATGGCCGAAAAATGTACTTTAAAAATGAGATTTTCTTTTTGTTTCATTGGAACAGTAAAGTACCATAACAAAGAAATGAGTACACCTTTGTAGATATCACTGATATGGAGTTTTTCATGTTTTACATACAGACTTTCTCATTTAAACCATGGTGACTTAAAAGTTTAGCAGCAAGACACTTGTTTCCTTTGTTCCATCAAACATTTCTTTCAGCCATCTGTGTTTATCAGAGCGATATGTGACAAATTTTTTATTGAATCACCAGAAAGTACACAAATACAAGATTAAATATTTTATTTATTTATCAAAGATACATAATTACACATTGATACAATGAATAAGGTGTCTATAAAAATTACACATGGTGTAAGAAAAACATTATAACATACAAATAAGTGTTTTAAGATAATCTGACATACTTTAAAAGCATAAGAATAAAAGTTTTTTTTTTTTAAATCATGTTCTTTGATGATCACATTACATGTATCACATTTTTTAAAGCATGACGTAGGGTGTTCACAAAAACAGTTTTATGATTACTTTTTCCACAGTGCTTGTATGCCTCTTGCAAAACTATGTACTTATCACCATATGACATAATAACTCACGATTATGCAAGACCAGCCATGAAATGTCCGTCGCTTCATTACAATCATTTGTCCCCGCTGCTGCCCTCAGACCCAGTCTTCTGTACTGTGGGGTAAAATTGCTTTTTTGGTGGTTCATAAAAAATATCTCAAAAAGCGATGTTAGTGAGGGGACCAGAAACACTGGGTTGCAGAGCAGTTGGTAAGGACTTGTATATTTCTGGAGAGTCTGCAAAAGCTGTCTTGCTCGTGCTCCTGATTGGATAAGTGGAGCCCGGATCTGATATCTCACTGGTGGCAGCTAAAGGTAGGCATGCCTTGGAGGCGGAGTTGGTCTCGGGCGCAATCTTTCAAACGAGCCTCACGGCATTTCAGGCAACCTCAGGCCGGAAACAACATCCGGTCACTCGCGGTCAAAATCCACGCAGAGCTGGTGTTTCGCAGGGATCAGGTTAACACATCTGGGTCTAAAAATATAAAGAAAAACAACAAGACTTTTAAACCACGCAAACTAGCAAAATATCAAAGGAGCATAACATAACAATAACAAGATGATATGAGATACCTGATGAGGCCATGATAGGTGATGTAGACATGTAATGTATAAACTTTTACGGGAGTTAAAAGTGGAGCTTATATATATTTTAAAGTGTATTGTACGTGGGATAGGCTCCAGCGCACCGCGCGAGCCTGAGAAAAGGATAAGTGGAGGCGAATGGATGGACGGATGGTGTATTGTATGTGTTACAAACCATTGTGATATTTATTTATTTTTTTAAATGAAAGGATTGACAGAATGGTAAAAAGGAAAATGCAAAAATGTAGTTAGAGAGGAAGATTAACACTTACCGAATGATATGCGGATAAGGAAAGAGACGCAAGTTGCTGTTGAAATCGGCCGCTCCCTATGCGAACTCGCAAGCAGTCTGAGCGGTTCCAGTTGTTGATATGGCTGAAGGCAGGGGTCTTCTGGGACCTCGAGGGTAGTCTTAACCTCAGCGGGAGATCGTAAAAATCGGACCTGGAGCGGATTGGCTAACCGGGGTGCGAAGGGAGCGGTGCAATAGTTATGTGATTGGCAGCGGGGCGAAGTGAGGCGGAGTTGGTCTCCGGCGCAAATTTCGAACGAGGTAAGCAGCGCATTCAGGAGCAGAGCGGGGAGCGAACAAGCAGGAAAAAATTGTGCTCTGCAAGAAGTTGTGGATCGGAGATTAAGAGCGAGGTAGAACTTAGAGTGTGCGTTGAATTTTAGAGCTTGCTAGTAAGAGGAAAGTTTTTGAAGAAAAAAGACTAAGGATTTTCCCTGTTATCGAATATAAGGTTTTTGGGAATAGAGGGGTAGCTAACAAGTTATTCTAGGGATTTGGAGAAATCGCGGAGAATTTTTTTTTAAAAGGAGTTTTGGCTTTGTTTGGCTGAGCATGACGGGAGCCGCGGGGCGCTGAATTTGAGAAAAAAGACTAAGGATTTTTCAGGATTTCCCCTGTTATCGAATATAAGGTTTTGGGAATAGAGGGGGTACCCTAACAAGTTATTGTAGGGTTTTGGAGAAAACGCGGAGGGTTTTTTAAGGAGTTTTCCCTGCTTATGTTTCTAAGGATTAGGTTAAGGGGGCTGCGGGGATCGCGAGTTTTTTCTGAGTATGAGTTTTATTCTAAATCTACAAATGCATATAAATCGAAATAAAGTTTTCCCCCAAGGCATGCAGCCTGTATTTGTGGCCATACTGAACGTTACAAAAGCACAAGTTTAACTAAACAATTTTAATATGGTTTAATACATTTTTAAACACATGAGCACGGAGCCCGAGAGAGCACGGTCCGAGACGCAGACACACAGCCTCAGGGAGCGCGCGGGCGTGCGCACACACAAACACTCAGACCCGCCACCAGATGGCGTTTTTTGAGCATAAAAAAATTTAAAAAAAATTTAATTGCTTAAAGAAATAAAAGAATGCTATTTTGATATATAAGAAACTTTCTAAATAATCAATTATATTTTATGAATATTATATTTTTATGAATATCATAATTTTATGAATATCATATTTTTATGAATATCATATTTTTATGAATATCATATTTTTATGAATATCATATTTTTATTACTTAATTACTTCCTACTTCCGGAGCTCATGAATAATTTAATTACTTCCGGAGCTCCGGAAGTAATTACTTCCGGACTTCCGGAGCTCATGAATAATTAATGACCTGTCAGTTTGACGAAAGGGGTATAATATCACTCTCTGAAGTCCCTGAGCTATAGTTGTGTCTGAAAACAAATAACACCTTGAATTTGGAAGCTACAGTAACCAAATTCTAGCTCGCGTGTGATCTTTTGTGTGTCCAAATTTAAAAGCCATGAAGTTCAGCTTATCAACTGATTAACAGATACTGATTACATTAATTACTAAAACCTGAGAATGTGAGGATTTGTAATCTTCGTGTATTTTACCTTAATGCTGACAGATAACAAAACATTTAATGTTTTGTTGTTTAGTGAGAACCTGATTTTTTTTTTTACAGTTTGAGACAAACTGCTAAACACAAAAAACTAAACAAATATAAACAGATTAAACAATAATAAATTATTGCAGTCATTTTTTTTTTTATTTGTAGGTTTTACAAAAAAGCTGGGACGCTGTGTAACATGTACACAAAAACAGATTACAAAGACTTGCAAGCCCATATTTTATTCACAGCAGATACATTTGTTCCACACACACACAAACACACCAGCTTTTGACATCAAAGCTGTCCAGCTTTCTCCACATCCCTGCAGCCCCTCCACCCTCCACCTCTGCTCCTTTGTGTACCTCTCTAATGATGAGCCAGTGTGTGAGGGCCGCCAACAATGTAGGTCTGCCACGGCTGACCTTCCTTTCGCCTCTCCTCCATGTTTCTGTGGATGTGTCAGAATGACTGCACTCTCCCTCGTCCCTCCGTCAACCGTTGGTGCTATTCTTTCACAAGCTGCGGCCCTGCTGCAGCCGCATAATTGCCCCCGCTGCTCAAAACACGTAGGAACAATCAGCTCCTGATGCTCAGCCCTGCTGACCCAGCAGGAACAAGAAGCAGGGCATGGAATTATAATGACATTTAATTCATTTAAAGTGGAGGTAAATCGCTAGCAGCTTCTAGTTTCTACAGCTCTCGACTTTGTCAGCTGACTTAAGGAATCTATTTAGCGGAATGCAAGCTAACGAGCAAAACTACTGTTAATGCGGGTGAACGGTAAGTATTAACATTAAATATATAACATGGCAAAACACAACGCAGTAGAGCAACAGACTATACCAGCAGTGCTACCATTAAGGCTCATCCCATTTCTCAAAAGATTTACATTTCTGATATGAGACTTAACTGAAACAGAAGCAACGAAGACTTTATAATTACAATACTTCTTCTTCTTCATAATTTACAAGAACAGACAGCTGCTTTATCTAAATAGAGCAAAACTAAACCTAATACATGCAAACACCATCAGCATTTAACCGACGTAATATTTTCAAATCAGCTTAGTATCCAACTAAAAAGTTTCCAAAGCAGTCACTAGAGACAAATTTCATTGAGCCCTGCAGTAATCACTGATTTTTTATTTAATTACAGTCCCCTTCATTTGCCTCATCTTACAGCAGCCTTCAAATCTAAATGTATGTCACCAATATATATTGGTTCATCTCCTCCCCCTTCTCGGCGTAAACGGCGTTCACGCCGCCGTCGTGCCAGTACAGCTGAGCAGGCTTCACCTGTGGGTGAGAGTGACTGTGCGTCACACACTCAGCCCAAACGTTCTGAACACGAACTTCATGACTTATCCACCACCGTGAGTAGCACTGTTTGGCCCTCCGTGGATATTGTGTTGCCTAACTCAGACAATTCTGCCACTTTGTGTTTGGACTCTAGAGACACTATACAGCGAGGCACCTCCGTGTCAGATTATTCACCAGTTGCTCTCGCTAGTAATCTTTGTGTTTTTGAGCCCTCAGATTCTTGTAATGCTCGCAGTGATCTCCCTGAGTTAACTAATATGAATGCTTCACCTAAGACTGTTATTCCACACCAGACTCACCTACATACTGCTACCAGCATGGTAGCCCCGCAGAACTGCTTTAATCAGCCTGTACATTCTGAGGTTTACCAGTCTGAGCTCAGCCACACACCACCACCATCATTAGCTCTAGATGTGACAGTGCAGGCTGAGGAGCACAAACCATATGAGACTGAGTGTTCTCTAGGTGATGCTCCTTCTAGTGACTGTCTCAAGTTCCAGCCTGTTTTGTCTTTAGACGTGTCTGATATTCCTCAACCAGCCATTGCTTTCTCAGCTCCTCAAAGAGTTACTGAGAATGAGACCTGTGTTGCTGAGCAAGCAAATTTAAGGTCTACTCCTAGCGTTCTGCCTGAGCCAGGTGACACAGAGACTAGTAGCCATTCCTCTGCTATGAACAGTTTAATCTTTGAACCAGCTCTTGTATCTGTGACTCCCAGTGTTGCTCCGCCAGTTTCTCAGTTTCTCCATCAGTTTTTTTCTGTACCACAACTTGAAAGTGCTAACTCAGACGCTACCTGTGTAACCTCACCTTCTCTCGTGCCTGCTAAGCAGGAGACAGTTTCTGTTTTTCCTCGTGGACTCCTTGAAACTGTGTATTCAATGCCTGCTAAGGTTAAGAGCCGCAAGGTTTCATCTGCTATACACAGACTGGCAAAAGATTTTAGTTTGAGCACTGCAGAGCTGGTTGCACAGGTTAACTTTTCTGTTCCCCGGTCATGTCAGTTTAACTCTGTGCGCCATGCTTTTCGGCCAAGTTTCTTGGATTCTGTGTGTACTACGTCTCAGGCTACATCCTGTACGACTGTGTGTAGTGTTGTTTCACATCCAGGTTATCCAGACGCTGCTTGTGTGAGTTCTCCAGTGCCTGTGACTGCTCCTAAACTCACTCTTTCTAAGACTGCTAATTATGACAAGGACAACTTAAGTACAGCAGAGTTGCTAGAACCAGCCCACCATAAGTCGCGGTTTGCTGAAACTGTGTTTGGCACCATTAACCTTGTTTACCCAGTGACTGTTATCGCTCCTGTGCTTCGCTCTCCACCTCCAGTTCCTGTACCCAGGGCAGCGCGGGCCCGTATCAGTTCCTCGGGTGAGGGTGGCTGAGGTCCAGCAGGTCCCTGCTTCTGTCTTCAGCCTAGCAGAGGTTCCGTTCATCCCGGCACCCGTACCTGCTCCTCGGGTGGGGTTGATGGACACCCAGCCATTGCCTGCGCCTGTTCCAGCTCCCCGGAGGAGAGCAGCCAAGAGTCAGTCACCTGCTCAATCACAAGTTCAACTACCTGCTGTTCCACCATCACTACAACCACAACTACAACTTGCACTTCTGTCCATAGCACAGTCATTAGCTCAGTTATTAGCCCAGTTCCCCGTTTTGTCGCCAGCTCCATCTCTAGTTCAGTTGTTAGCTCAGTCACCAGCCCAGTTCATAGCTCAGCAACCCGTTCAGACACTGCCAACCTCAGCTGGAAGCCTTTGTGAGCTTTCTCCGCCAGCTGAGGACTGCATGATGCTGACAAACTTTGGACAGACTGTTTGCCCTGCACAGCGACGCTTGGGAGCTGCCGCCGCCTTCCACGCGGCCGGCCTCCGGACCCGCTCTGTAGCCGCTGCCGTCTTCCACGCGGCCGGCCTCCGGAACAGCTGAACTGTGAACTTTTGTGCTGTCGCCCCCCGGGTTAACCTTCTGACCTCTTTGGGCAGTGCTTCCATGTTTTGATCTGTTTTTTTGTATTTGTGGACTCTGTTTTGGTCTCATGCTCCTTGTCTTTTGTTTGGTTTCGTTCCCTCCGTCCTGGTCCGCCGCCTCCCGCCCTGGGTGGGTTGTTCCTTTTTTTCTTGTCTTTTGGTTCTCGGGTTTGGGCTGTTGGGAGCCAGCCCTTGAGGGGGGGGGGGGGGGGGGGGGGGGGGGGGGGGGGGGGGGGGGGGGGGGGGGGGTGATGTCATGGTCCTGGGCCATGTTGGCCCAGTATTCTTAGTTTTCATGTATTTTTGTATTTTGTTCCTTATTTAGGCCATGCTTCCTGGGTTGCTCCGTTACGTTGTTCCTTACGTTGTGACCCTTACCCCCCGTGTGCCCCTCTGTGTATCTGTGAGCCCTCGTCTCTCCTTGTGTTTTATTCCATGTTTTCCCCAGCCCGTTATGTCTGTGTTCTCCCCGTGCTCTCTCTCCTCCTGTCTGAACCTCTGTGTACTTCCTGTTTTATTTTGACAGTTTCCCGTCAGTGTTGCATTTACTCCTGCCGTGTCTTGTTATGATTATCGGTGTCACCTGTGTTCCCCGTGTGTTCCCACTTCCCTCATTAACCCTCTGTGTATTTATGTCTGCGTCTCCCTCAGTTCGGTGTCGCGTTCTCCCTCATCCATGGCCGTGTGTTTCTCTGTGTGTTACGTTATAGTTTCCTGGTTTAATTTGTATGGTTCTGCTCTCCAGCAATAAAGCTGTGAATTTTGAGTTCATTCCTGCCTCTGTGAGTTTGCGATTGGGTCCTCATCTGCCTCCACACAGCCAGTTCATGACACTTTTATGTAGCTGCTGTGAGCAGAAGCTCCAAAGCACTTCAACTTTATTGTTCCCAAAGGAAAACTGATCTGCAGTATGTCCACGCATGAAACAACACAAAAACCAGCCCAGACACAACAGCATAATTTGATCATCAACAAAGTGCAATGTGCAGTAGTAGCAACAACACTCATGGTTTAGTGTTATTAACCATGATAACGGCAGCAGGTATAAAAGGCATAACATGACAGAGGTCGCCTTCCTCAGCATCGTCCTGTTATAAAGTCTAAAAGCTGCCGAGACCTCCCTGAAATCTGACCAGCAACTGTAACCAAGTCTGGTCTTAATGGTCATAGACAAATCAACTTGTTAACACACTTGTTCTGTACAGGCCAGCTTCGACAAACTTTAACTGCCAACTTCACAGAGCTGACATTTTAGGAGATATAAATAACACAACAAACTCTTGCACGCCTGTTCTCTGAGCGTTGGAATGGGCTTCAATATTCTCAAAGCCCTCTTCATTATATTTTTATGGATTAATAATTTAAGAGAAAAAAATGCTGGAAAAAAAATGTTTCTGTGTGAATGTTTTGGTCAGGATCCAAAGAGTTTAACACAGCGCAAATAAAAGCAACAAGTAATCAAGTGCTATGTGCGCAATTACCGATTAAGGGCCTCACCAAAAACCGTACATACTGGTGAGCTGTTAGTTTAGGTTTTCTACAGTAATATTAATAATTTCCTATCAATGATATAACAGCAGAAACTAGTTTGACATGATTTGAGCTTATGCGCCCACACCATTACAGCCACCACCTGCCGGTTTGATCTGTGCTTTCACGTCGTTCATCCTACCATCCAAACGTCTGCTGAGCCATTATGAGCCTCAGTTTCCTGTTCTTAGCCGACAGGAGTGGCACCTGGTGTGGTCTCCTGCTGCTGCAGCCTGTCAGCTTCAAGGCTTGGTGTGGTTTCCAAACACATATCCTTCTGCATACCCTGATTAAACTGTTGCATTTCTAGCAGCTTGAAGAAGTCAATCCTTTCTTCTCTGACATCAACAAGACATTTGCACCCAGAGAACTGCAGCCCACTGAATATTTGTTTCTTTCTGACACATCGACAGTTCGTGAAGGACTCCGACCAGCCTATCTGGCACCAACAACGATGACACGTTCAAAGTCGTTTAAATCATCATTTTATTTCTCATTCTGATGCTCAGCTTGGACTTCAGCAGGTCCTCTTCACCACGTCTACGTGTCTGCATGCATGAAGTTTGCATGTTAATTGTTCAGATTGAACAACATCAAACTAAACAAACACACAAGACTACAGCGAACCACTGTAAATGTTTCATGTGCTTAAAAAGGTTTTTCACAGGCGGACTGTTTTCATTCTGTCTGGTGGGCACACACACACACACACACACACACACACACACACATAGAGAAAGAATGATTGCAGCAATTGTCTCAGAGAGCACATGGATGACTCATTCAAAGCTCCACTCTCTTGTATCTGCGCACGCACGCACGCACACGCACACACACACACACACGACGAGATAATGGGATGTCATCCAGCCTCCGTTGCCCCATGTGCCCTTTCTACAGCGACAGAACAACTGGGCCATTTAACACACTTGTGTGCTTTTCCAAGCCTTCTGACTGGTTCAACATGGCCAAAGCTTCCTAAACTCAACACAAAAACACAACTGCTCAGCTATTGTGCTTGCCACACTAACAAACCACTGACCTGACTGACTAATGCTGGCTTTGCGTTCTATACATCACTGCATGACGTGAGGAGACTATCAATGATGGAGCATAATAAGCATGACTCAGACTCCCTGTCTGCCTGTGGAAGAGCTGAATGGAGGGGACAAAGGTTCTCAGGTGAGGCTGAGAATTCATCTTTGTCTCTTTCCGTCCTCCCTGAAACTTCATTTTCTATCTTTCCTGTTCCCTAAACCGCAGCTGAAATCTGACTTTGTAATTCCTGTTCCTCTTCAAACTCATCCTCTGCACTACATCTTCACACTTAGAGGAATCAGCGTGTGGCCACATCAATAAATATCTGTATTGTGTCAGTGCATTTCAGACAACAGTCAACATGCAGGACCAATGTTATGCATCATCTCTACAGCTGTATCTCAACAGTCACCTTATGACTTAGTAAAGTTTTTTTTTAATCTAAGCCACAATGCTTTGATTCTCTCCTGTGCTACTCTGTACCAACAACTGAAACTTTTTTTTAAATGTCTTCTGCAACACTCATTTAAAGCAGCATTTATGCTGTTATAACAACAGCAGCACAGACAGCTACAAACACATACAAAGTACCCCAAGTCTGCCTCAGTAAACCACTGCCAATGACACCAATGGGTTATCAAGCAGACTGCAACGTTGCTCACATTTGCACATTTTGTTTTAGCCAAAACAGTGATGACACATATGAGACTATTCTGCAGAACTGCTCTACATTATGTACTGTGTCATATCATGTACAACTGGGAGACCAGCATATACACTCTCTGCTTGAGTATCAAGCTGCTCCCTATGTTGGCTAACAAGATGCTGCAAAAAACAAATATGCCTGTTCTGTTGCATTTGCACAACATACTTGTGGTTCAAATCAATGCCATTTGAGATCATCAGTGATGCAAGCTAACTAGCATTTCCACGAGTGATAGTGTTAACAAGCAAAATATATTTAGCCAGTTAGTCATATCTTTGCTATGCTACGTTGTTAGTTTGTAAAATTAGCTGAAAAAGTCAAATTGGGGGAAATTAGTCAATCTTACCCATCTAAGACACGGCTTTTGCTACGTAACGTAGTTTGAAATGTATCCATGTTAGCAGTCACACCAGCATTAGCTCAACATGTCAATCTTCCATGATCTGAAAGCTCTACTGATGGTTTTCCTTAGTTGGCAAGGATCCTAGCCAACTTTAGCAAGAGCAGAGAAATTATGGACACTCAACTTGGCATCTAATTAGCTAATATCCCAAAAATAGGTGTAAATAAAGTATTTTTTGTTTTTATGTGAAGTTTGTGTTAGAGTTGTACTATGCTAGGAGTCAGATGTGTTGATGTTGTGTTATTGGAATCCATTTTTAAGCTTGGCTGGTGTTTCCCATTGTTAAAACTGGTGACAGAAGAAAGAGAAGCTTTATGGTACTTTTTCTTTGTTTAAATCTGATAATAAAAGGCATTTCAATACATGAAAGCTACGCAACACACGTCTAATACAATCCAAGCTTGGTTGGATTTGTTTTCTGGTGAAACTACCGACATTTCAAATTCATGTTTGTTAATTTAACCGTGCATCGCAAAAATTCTCAATGGGGTTAAGTTGTGGACACTGTGGTGGCCGATCCATGAGTGAATCACTCTTACAATTTGAGCCTAATGAATCCTGGCATCGTGATTTTGGAAGACCATCAGGGAAGAAAAAAGTCCACTGATGCTAATTTACAATATTCAGATAGTCAGCTGACCTAATTTTTGGGTATGTAACATTGCTTAGTCCAGACCTCCAACTACCAGTTCTCAGATTAAATGTAGTTTTACGTCACAGCACCTTGGTGGGGACTATCCGGTTGTTCAGTCTGACGTCACTAGCCGTGTCTGGACCTAAACTCCGCTGCAGGTCCATATATCAAACAGATCACTGATGGCATTACTGAGAGTTGAAAAACTGTCTAAAGTCTTTCATCTTTAATAAAATGATCAGCGTTCTGCTCTACCAGGTGTAACAATTGAGTTTAACATCCAGGCATCCATGAAAACGGAATTTATGACATTTAACGGAGTTAGAAGTTAGCAGGGAGTTAGCTCGCTAGCTTCTATCTAAATACAATATAGCATGTCCTGACTGCGGGGTTTTGGAAACAAATTAAAACGTACAGCTCTGTTATCACTTCCAACATAAATGAAGACAGAAAACTAAACAGCAGTGACGTTTGTAGGGTTACTGAAGTTTGGCTAGCTGGTATATAATGATGTGCTACGTGACCGCTAGCGACACAGCTATGTTAGCATAATATAAACAAGCTAACTTTTTTTCCACTCGATAAAAGTTAACGTGAGTGTTCTCGGTGGTCAGGAACAAATGTAATCGCATGGCAGGATGCTGTAAAAGGACCAAACTTCAGCCAGGAGAACAACTGAGATAATCCATCCACAATACGAGGTTAGTCATTCATATACTGCTGCATGGGCTGGGCTGTAGTTACATCCTAAGGTTTTAAAAACTGAGCTTAAATAAATGATTAGCGGTAATAAAAGCCGAGGGAGGTCAACAGTGATCACTGACTGTTTTAGGAGCTTTTTGAGATCAAATAGAAGAAAATACATAACATTAAACATGTTAACAACACAAAAGCCATATTAAACGCAGACTACTTTAGGCCCGGAAGTAGGATTCGTCGCGTCATCACTGAACAACCGGATAGTTTTAGCCACAACATGTTAGACAACAATCTAATAACAAATAAATAAAAATAAAAGAGACATGCAACACCCTTGACATTAACCATGATCAAATGAAACATCTGAAAGCTCTGCAAGGAATTTAATCCAGTACAGTAACCCCTCTCTGCATGTTTGAAATTAAAAATTAAACAAGGCTTTTGTAAAGAATTAAAGAATGTCTGCCTCCTTCCAACCATAAAACTACTGTGCAGTCAACCAAATGTCTAACACTATTCTCAGTAATGAAACTCTGTATATGTCACAGTGACATTTTGTACTCACCATTGTTCTGTAAGAAAAGGTTGGATGGACTTCAAAGTTAAACCATCTCACGTTATCCATTTATAAAGCTCTACCACCAAAGTTCAATCTATAATTCACGTTCGTCTAAACTCCCAACCATAAATGTCCTGAATTGCACACTTATCACACTTATTAAGCGAAATGGTTGAGATAAGTTTCAACTCCTCAGTCTCTTAGAGACTTAAATGTTTTTTTTTTAACAAGCTTTGAATAATTGTGTGCTCTGTTATCCTGCATCCGTTTCTTGTTCTCGAAACTGTTCCATCACTCTCATTAGACTCTTTCGAGTCCTGAAAGCTTCAGTCAGTCACTCATGCAGCATAAATTAATGAATGCTAGCCCGACTTAATTTTAGGTTCATGGACAGCCTCTGATGTACTAGAAGACTAGGTGGTGCAATTATTTACCGGCAAATTGACATTTTTTGTTTTTTCTTTTCATGTTTTTTTTTTTTTTTTTAAAGGAAGACATATGTAACCCATGTCAAGTATTGCGAACATATCTTAAAATAAGACAAGATTGAACAAGAACATGGGACAGGTGGGCTAATCTGATGAATATTAGCTGGCTTTAATGTTAGTGGAACACATCGACTCGATCCTCTAAAAGTGATTTACGCTGATTAAAGCTAAGCACGATCAGTTCCATGATCACAGCTATAAACAAACCCTGCATTCGATGTCGTACATTCAAGCTGTCGTTTGCTGTACTGAAGAAAGAAAGAGGAAAAAAAAAAAAGGACCAAAAAACAGACAGAAGATGCAACGCACGACCTTTGAATCTCTCAGGAGTGAAGGATGGAGGAGAACTAAATGAAAAATTCACAGTCCTACTAAATTATTATTCTGAGCAGGACCCAAACAAAAGTAGTAAACTTTCTCTGTAGCAAACTACATCTGCAGGTGGAGGCTATGTTCTCACAGGTGAAACACACGAGAATCTCGTAGAGCTCAGTTGAGCTTTGTTCACAGATCTGTTCAGAACATGTTCATGACCTAGGTGCTCTGTCAGTTTAGGCACATCAGAGCCTTGAGCTAACTGCCAATGTCAACATGCTGGTTATATTATCTTTAGTGTAATGTGTTAGCATGCTAACTATTAGCACAAGCACAAAGTATTACTGTAGCTGACAGGAATGGCAGATTTTCCACTGCTAAACGTGACATTGGTGCAAAATGAAAGGTCACACTTGTCAAAATTCACCATAGAGAATATAAACGTACCAGATTTTATACCAAACCATCCGATCCAACAGCTACAGAGATATTTCAGTGACAAATGAAAAGGTCAGGAGCTTCCCAAAGTCATTGATACAGTGTCCTGGAACCCTAAAAGTCTCAACAAGATTTCATAACGATGGACACAGAGACATTTCAGTGACAGAGCAACACTGTTTTCCATCCTTTCCTGGAGTCATACTAGAAAAATCTATATTTTGAACATTTTATCATCTCACAGCACATGATTTCGAAATACTAGAAGACGTTTTACTCAAGTTTTTAGGCAGATGGCCCTAAATGTCGACTTTGTTTCTATTATAGCCATCAAGCTAAATGTTAAGGACCACTTAAAAGGCACCATATGCACCATCAAAATGTGACACAGCCACTGATAATTTGTCATATTTAACTTTCAATTGTTTAAAGCAATAAACCTCAGTGTGGCTAGAAAGTAGTGTGATGTTTCTTTGTTAAGATTTATTGAAGCATTTAATGACCTTTACTGCATAGCGCTCCTTCCATCTCTCCCTAATCTTCTGTCTGGCTCCACTCTGTATCATTTAATAAGGCAGAAATGTCATTCAAATGTCAGTTAGTGATACCTATAAGAAATGAAAAATATAAAACTAAAGGGGGTAGGGGTGGGGGGTGAAACAAACAAAAAAAAAAAAAAAAAACGACTCACCATTATATTCTCATCTGTAGGAGAAGCTTGTTTTGTTTCCTTCTTTTATTCTTCTCAGTCACACCATACGGATATGTTCTGTGTTTACTTCGTTCGGGCATATAACGCTCTCTGTTACATCTGACAGTCAGTTCTTTATTTTTTGCATCTTCCTGCAGAGTAGTAAGAGAACATGAGGCTCCCAATACTTTCTCCTCTTCCTGGGGTAGCTTCACTACTCCACAGCTGTCCCACAGAGACGTCCAAACTCAAGGCGGTGGGGGTACTTCCAAAGCCGTCCCCTGAGCGATTGCTGATTTCTGCTACTGCTCAGATCTTGAGGCTTGTGTATGATGTGACTTGTGCTGAGGATCAGATGAACTGAAGTTTTGTGCAAGTACCTGGCTACTGTTGCTATACTCGTGCCTTTAAGGCAATTGGAAGATTCCAGAGTGAGAAGTCTACTGCGTGGCTTAAAGCATCAGGTTAGTGAGCATGTGTCGCCTGCTGGGTAGATTAAAGCACCAGGATAGTGAGTGGTGACTGAAAGTTTACTTCTGTTTCCTGACTATCCAGAAGTTGTGTTTGCTGAGGTATACAGTTGTCTGCCTGAAGTAGAAAGTGTGAGCTTAATGAGGGTTTTCCTTTAGGTAAGAAGCAGACCAGGTTTGTGTTGATCGATTCTATTTAGGCCGTGAACAGGTAAGGGCTGGCAGGTGGTTACAGGTCAAAGGTCTTTGCTCACATCACGGTTGCACTGAGATCTTGAGAGGCAATACTGGTTGTCACGGTAACAACAGCGGCAGGTCACGGGTGTATTATTGCTTCGTGTTCCAGTCACTGGGCTGGCTGTTTCAGTGGTGGAGGTAGACAGTGGGAGAGGATCCCTGAGGTAAAATGGAAAAACACTGCAATGAGAAGAAGATGAGGAACTAATCATGGAAAGTAAACGGATGTTTCTTCCTTTTCTATTTCCCTTCGAGGTAGAAAGCAGATGTGGTTTTCTCTGACTGGAACCAATGACGGGAGGTAAAACTGTGCTGTCAAGTCTAATCTTCTACACTGGTAAAGAATGCTGGTGGTTTGCCAGAGTCTGAAACAAGTCGAATCTTGCCCTCTCATTCAGAGTGGATAGGGTCATTTAGGGGCTTCGCCTATGGAAGAAAAAAAGAAAACAAAAACAAGTTAGAGAGGCAACCACATTGTGTTGGCAGAGGAAAAGACAGGGAAAAGTCAGTAGGGTCTGGACAAGATTTCCCTCTTGATCACAGCAGCAGAGGACCTCACAAAGGCTACATTTACACAGCAAAGGCCCACAATCGGTTGGCAAGTGCTTGCTGGCGGTCGCTGGGTACACAAAAAACCTCCTTGTGATTACTTTGATCCATTTTTAAAGATCTTTTTTCTACAACCTTTTTTCCCCATGCCGAAAACAAGACAGCGATTATTCTCCTAAAACCTGAACTCATGGCATGCATTTCTAATTTCTCTTTGTCGGCTTTATAGTGTTCGATAGAACAGCCGTCCCCAATCCCCGGGCCATGGACCGATACCAGTCCTTGAGTCGTTTGGTACCGGGCCGCAAGAGTTGAGGCTCGGGTGTGAAATTTATGGTTTCGGGGTTTTTAATCAGTTTTTATCGTTTAGGTTTCCCTGGGTCTTTTCCCGTGTGTTATGAACAAATTTTGGTACAGGTACTGGTTTTATTTTGTTGTATTTATCGGTGACGCCTTAAAGGCCGGTCCATAAAATATTGTTGGACATAAACCGGTCCGTGGGGACCATAAAGTCACATTTGAGTAATGATGTGCAAAACTCTTTATTTGGTGTCTGAACACAGCAGAATTTTTCCTGAGCACAAAAACAACAACTGTGAAACAACAACTGTGCCCCTTTGAGCCATATGGCTCATTTGAAAGAGCAAAATTTAGTTTGTGGTCTAGACAACCCAAAATGTTATGTCCCCATATGTGGACGGCAGTCCTAGGAGGTTAAATAAAAACACTTGGACACATTTTGCATTTGATGCCAAGAACAATACGACTCTGTTTAAACCACATGGAGCAACTCTTACCGGTAAAAACACAACAAACCTTAAATTTTAGTCAAATGAATCAACTTGTGATTTAGTCTACAATAATCTTATGATATTTTATTTAATTAACAAGACTAAAATTACCAGAATTTAGATGACAAAATTGATTTTTATTTTACCTTTGTTTATACAGGTAGCCCTATTTAGACTCGATGTCTCATTTACAAGAGAGACAAACGTATTAAATGACAACAAAAATACAACAGCATTAAAATAGGAAATATAAAAAAAGAGTAATGTTTACACAGTCATGTCAGAAACAGGAATACGTTCCTAGTGATGATTTTACAGGGTCATTTGCACGTCTTTTACATCTGCAAGTGAAATCAGCTGAGAGCTGCAAATCCTTCTGTAATGTTTTCCATGAACATGGAGCAGAAAAGGAGAATCCTGTTTTCCAAGTTCTGTACAAACTGATGGAACGATGAATGTAATGAAGAGACTGCACACTATGACTAAGATGTTTATGTAACATGTAATCTGATATATAAGCAGGGAGAAAATCACAAATAGATTTATAGATTATACCAGTGAATCATCCTGCATAAGGCCAACGAGGGCCAGCCAGAAAATATAAAGTACAGTGATGTGTTAAAGGTTTACAACCAGTCATAAATCATAAAGTGTCCTGTGATAAACAGAGTCCGAAAGATGGTGAGAATGAGCAAAGGTGTTCGTGTAAATTATATCACCGTAATCTAGGACGGGTAAAAAAGTGGTAGCAACAAGCCTTTTTCCTGCGGTGAAAGAGAAACACAATCGATTTCAGAAAAAGAGGCCCAACTTCAAGTTTCCTTAACAAGTGCTCAATGTGTGGCTTAATGGAAAGATTATCATCAATCACAATACGCAAGTATTTGCATGAGGTCACAGTTTCAATAGATGCCTTGAGATGATACAAAAGAGGGAAGTGCTGCAGGCTGAAGAGCATTTAAAAGCAGTCTGAGCTGACAGAGGTGAGAGTGTACACAATCAGCTAGTTGTAACTGTTCAAAAACCATGTGGACGGTGCAAGCACAACAATAAATAACTGTATCATCTGCATGAAAATAGACAAAGTACTGTGCAATTTCCTAAAACCAGACTAGGAAGGAGATAAAATACTAGCAGAGAAAAAAAGGAGACAAATTTCCACAGTCGCCTGCGCTTTTCATTAAACTAAACTTTTACTTTGAAGGCAAACGGTCTTCAGGTTCACTGCAGCTTAGAGACCAGTTTGCAAGGCGGGCAACCTCAGCAACCAGCTACTGACCAAAGCAATTGCAGGGAGGGTTTTGGTACAGACCTGTATACCTCCTTGCAACCAATTCCATGCTAGCAGCTGCAATCAACCTTGAGCAAACTCTTTACTCAAAGACCAGACTCTAGGCCTGTGTGACCAGGGATTAGACAGATTATCGGGGCAACCCATGAGCTGCTGCTATGGTTGAGGATTAGGTCTGTACAGGTGAAGAATCTTCTTGGGAAAGATCACAGCAGTGATGTCACCCAATGTATAAAATGAAAAACTAGACTCAGATGTTAAAGTCACATTTTGTTGACCCAGCCATCATTTTTGACCATTTCTAAGAATTTTTTTTGCAAAGTGCTTTAAGTCAAATGGATTTAAAAAAAAAAAAAAAGAACACTTTTTTAAATTACAAATTAGAGAAAGATCACCATCAAAGGTCAGGACTCTTATTTGCTACAATTTGCTTTTTGCCAAATTAATATTCTCTCATGTTAAGATTTGGCAACAACTATTCAGGTCGATAAATATTTGTTTTGGCTCTTGTTCGGCTGTGCATTGAGCTTGATTCTTAGAGCAACAAACAGAGCAAATCTTTTTGTCAGAAGTTACTGTGGCAATAGGCAGAAAGGCCCATTAGCAGATTCTGGGGTCTTAAAGAGGTCAAGAGTGGCTCACATGCAATTTAGCACTGCTGGATGCTTTCATTTGATTCTAGCTGAAGTGTAATATCGCACCATCCTCTGCAAGTCTGCGTGCATTACAATGAGTGTGGCCACAGGGCTGGTTATGCAAGTCGTGCAATCAGTTGCTTAGTTACTTTTTCAAATAAGCAATCCCAGTGTAAAGGCAGTGTTTCTGTCTCAGTCTGTTTGGAGGTACTATAGTTTTGTCATTTCTAAAGAGTTTTTAATTTTATTTCATTTGTTTTTAATTCATTCTTCTGTCAGTTTAGTTTTTATTGTTTCAAAAGGTTTAGTTTTAGCTTCGTTTTAATCGTTTCAGAGTTTATATTTGTCTTTTTAATTGATCTTTTTAGGGGTGGCAGTATCTCAGGAGGTAGAGCAGATCATCTACTAATTGGAAGTTTGGCAGTTCGACACTTGTGTGAATGAGACAAGTTGTATAAAATCATCTTTGTGCTCAGTGAGAGTCGAAAAGCACTATATAAGAAGCAGTCCATTTAATTGTTACTGTGTGAAGGGCCTACAGGAAAATCAGCACAGGTATTACTACTCTATTTGAAAGAAGCTGACTCAGTCTTGTAGACATCCAGAGTCTCAAACACATCTGTCACCGACTCGGTGACGTAAAATGTATAATAATAGTTTAACCAAAGTAACAGATTTCCTCTATATTTCTATTTTTAGTTAGTTAGTTGTACTTTCTTTCAAACGTCTGAATGTTTTCTCACATCTAGTTTTAGTCAACTATGATAACCCTGCTACGTGCCTGTGGAGCGTATCCAGTTCTGAGCTTGAAGAGCTCCATGTGGGTGCTACAGTTATCTTTCAGCCAAAGTGTGGGGGAGGAGGTGCTACCAGTATAGCTCACAATACAATGAGGTAAAGGTACAGTAGGCTACACTCCATAACTCCAACCCATAATCCAGATAAGCACTTCATTGTCAGTTTGTGTCGGTGGCCCTGTGTAAACCCCTGAGTTGCTTGTACAGCAGGAAGGCGCGCTGGGAGTGGCAGAGTACTTCACGGAAACGCTCTCAAGCATAATCAAGACGTTTCAACACTGGCTGCATTTACATACATTTGTTCATGTCAGACATGTTAAACAAGAACAGTGATTCATGCACAACAGAAAAAAACCAAAGCAGCAGTATGCAATGACGTGCTTCCTTACACGTCAGCGCTTCTCTGTAGTGTCGATAGAGCTCATAACCAACAAATGCATGGAGGTCATTTTGCATCTGCGAGAGCTACAGGACTTATTTAGTATGCAAAGCAGCTACTGGGTGGAAAGTCTATTATAGGCACCCCGCATTTAAATGCGCACACACACACACACACACACACACACCCTGTTAATCTCCCTCCATCTGTGCGAGCTGGCCTCGGGTTCTCTGTCAGACACACATCTCATTGTGTGACTATCTGGCTCATTTAGACTCACGCAAGTCAACTTCATGCTGAAGACACATATCACCTCTTCTCTCCAGAGAAAATGTGAAAGTCGAGCCTCATTTTATTTTTTCTATTGAGGGTCCTCCATCAGACTGTAGCTGGATCACACATGCTAGCTTAAAGATAGCAGCACACAGATTAAAATGACAGCCTTTAATTGTTTAGTAGTATTTGTATTACCTTTATATTTTTCAAGGCTCTTGTTCACATAAAATAAACCAATTAAAGAGCGTTGTATATTCAGATACCTACACAGAAGGAAACCCCACACAGAAAAGCTCCAGCCTCCAGCAGGTTCCTCTCATGTATAAAAATTTCTATATTAGTGGTTTTCAAATATGTAAAGGTGTGCCCTGTGCATTTATGTCTGCAGAAACAATGCGATCTCACAGCAGTTCCTGAAATAAACACAGTCTCTATCTTGCTTCTGAACACATAGAAACACACAGAAACATCTGGATGTTTATCTGTGTCCCTCAGTGAGTTTATCTGTCCAGCGTGGATCCACTGATGTAAATAAATAAAATCATAAATTTCTTTTTTTTTTTTCCCTTCTTTCTTTTCTCTCGCTAACTTCCCGTCGTTGGACAATAAAGTATTGAATTGAATGAACGGTGCTGCTGTGGAGGGTAAGCAGCACCAAGTTCCTGGGTGTGCACATCTCTTCTGGTCAGCAAAGCCCAACAGTCAGGGACTCTACTTCCTCTGCAAACTGAGGACAGCGAGAGCATCAACCTCCACTATGAGCAGCTTCTACAGAGATCATAAAGAAAGAAAGATTTCAGAGGGGCTCATTTCACCCCCCAAACCAGATTTTTAAGTTTGAGTCATACACATCGCTGAGTTTCACCCTGCATTTGTAATCACTCTCAGTGCATTATTAATGTAAGCTGCATTGCTTGGCTAGGTTTAGGCATTAAAAACAACTTTACTAGGTTTTGAGGTCAAATGCACCTCTTGCTACATCTTACCAAGGTGTAGGCAAACACGAGATATACTTCCATCTCAAATCTACTGCTAAGAAATTTGGGAAACAGATTTGTTTTTCGTGACCTTTTCATGTACTGACAGGAAATAGCCTGCAACATGCAACAGCACCAAGTCTTCTTTAGATATACTGAAGATATTTTTGATTGCATATTTGTAGCATCTGTACCAAGCATAACACTCATGGTATTAGTACTGTTGGTTCACACCAGGAAGGTCGTGGGTTCAAATCCATGATGTGGTTGGGCCTATCAGTGTGCAGTTTGCATGTTCTTCCACACAGGGTCTCACTGGGGACTCCAACTTCCTCCCACAGTCCAGAGACCGGTGTTAATTTTGTTGACCCACAGTTTTCATCAATGACCATTTTTCACCCTGACAAGAACGAGATGACAACTAAAGAAATAACAGAACAGAAACTATGATGAAATGTACTGGCACTTTCATCAGTGAATAAAAACAAAAATTTATGGTGCGATTAGATCTGTGTAGAAAAGCGGTGCATGTTTGGAAGTGAGCCGAGCAGAACCGTGAGGTTAGACGCCCGCTGATCTGCGCGGAGGAAACGGTACAATTGTTCTGATGCTTCTTGTTTCTCATAAAAACACAACCAAACGTCAACACAGGAAGAGAAGAGTCAGACAAACGCACAACACATTTCGTATTTGATGTCACGAAAAATAGAACACCTGGTAAAATGGTGGAGCAACTCCCACTCACAAACTCTTACAGTTAATTGAATCCACTCAGATTTAGTCTACAATAATCTTACAATATTTAGTCAAATGCTGAAATTCTAACTAAAACTAAAAGATGACTCAACATTTGCTGCCACAGACATGCAGTTAGTGGGTTTAGGTTAACTGGTGATTGTAAATTACCCACAATTGTTACTGGACTCCAGACTCCCATAACCCTGAATTGGAAAAGCAGAAGAAAATGGAGATGGATGTGATTTGTGCAGGTCTAATGATAAGTTGTGTTTACACAAAAATACTGAGGCACATGTGGACTTGCTGTGTGCCTCAGCACATCAACTTGGAAACCACCATGAACTAGTTTTGCCATGGTTCATGGTCCATCGCTGGTACGCTCTACTCTCATGATGGAAGAGAGCGTTTAAAAAAAACAACCTCTGCTTTTGCTCACATTACTGCAGAAGGCTTAATTACCCAGCAGCAGGAAACATGAAATGAAAGAGACACCAAGATTAATCCTGTAAAGACGGAAGGAGGCAAAAGCAGGCGTGAGGGAAGAGCGAGCTGATGCATCATTCTGTACAAAGGAGGAAAAATGGCTTCCTTCCAGCAACAGTTACACTGACAGATGTACAGTACAAACGGCACTAAATTGTTTACAGCAAAATAATGCAGGGTAAATGGGTTAATATCTCAGCGTCTGCTAGACTGATTGTGAAAGAAAAAGACAGCTGATGAAATGAAGTAGATTTATGTTTCAGAGGGAGAAATTCCCCTTTGTCTTCAGTGAGTTCCTGTCTCTTATTTAGCATCAAGAACTATTGTGGACTTCGAGTGAGCCCCAGATATACTATTCTTATTCTCTTGACTAATATTTGCTAAAAGCTACAATACCCAGCAGAAACGGTTAAGGGGCTTTCAGGGTGAAATCCTTTTGTTTCAGTAAACAACAGGCCACATCACCAAAACTGTAACTACTTTGTATAGAAATACAGA
>NW_024582710.1:336831-369398 GCF_018398535.1 Haplochromis burtoni
TCCTCCTTTATCCTTGGTCTTTTGTAGTGTTTTTAAGCTTATACGTGGGGGTTTATCTTTCCTTGCCATTTTTTCTCTCTAACGTGAAACCCATCTCTCCATGTGCCGCCTGACAACGGAGGTAGTTTTTCCTCAAGGTGACTTCTGGGGGAAGCCCATTGAAAATAAGGAGGAAACAACTCATAGGTAGGAGTGTTGGTGTTGAATTCAGAAAGGTACACAGCACCTCACCACCAACTGAGCACATCTCATAACAGGAAGCTACATTTCTGAGGAATTATGAGAAGTCAGTAAAGTTTCCATTTCAACAACATTATTAGAAATTATGTGAAAACTGATGCCCAGATAAGCTGTGTTTTTTATAATAACAACAACAACTTCTTTCAAAAACTGTCCAAATACTTTTGGAAGGTAGTGTAACCTGCTAGACTTGTCATTTCTAACAGTGCAGCGATGTATTGTGTAATTTCTGTCATGTACAGATTTATACATGGAGTGTACAAAAGGATTACTGAACTAATAATCACTGATAACGTAACCTTGCATAGACTCAAACTCCATTATTTGCTTAGACTGTAATGACAATTCGTTGCTTACATTCTGAACCAGAGTCAGAGGTCAATATTTGCTGAGTGACGAGTTTTCATGCAGACAGAAAGCTGGTTTCACGTAGCTTTCTCCATCTGTGCCTCCATTAGAACAGAGAATAGTTATACAAGCAGCCCAAAGCAGGACAAACATACACACGTACAGTAAGGGGACAGCCACACACAGATGTGTGTGCTCCACACCATTATACACATATACTGACACTGGGCCCCTCGTCAAACTCAGTGTACAGTGTGTATGATACTGGATGCTTCACCAGCATCCAGATCAAAACAGAGAGCAGAGCCGCCAGGCAGAAAGATGAGAAAGGAGGAGAGGCAGGAGAGCCAAAGGATGGGCGGATCATTTGGCCCTCCTAATGGGAACAAGAAGAAAACAAGCAGTACATGCCTGGAACAAGAAACAGAGGTAAGGATGAGGAGGACGAGGGGGAAAATAGAGTGGACGTAGACATAAAATGTATATGAATTAGCTGGAGAGGTTCTTCTAATGGTTGCATAGCAACTATTTGAAAACAGAGCTCAAGCTGCCAAAAAGGGAATAACATACAGCTCTCCTTTCCAAACGCTCAAAGGCAAAATAATTCTCCCAAATGTGCAACACACACACACACGTTAGCTTGCACATGCAAATCCTACAAAGCTTCCAGATGTGGATGAAGACAAAAAACAAACATATTATGACCATCTACCAAATATTGTTTCTTTGTAGACTGGAATTTTTCTTTTGGAAAGTGAAAAGATGTTCAGTTGGATTGAGATCTGGGAATTTGGAAGTGAAGTCAACACCTCAAACTCGTTGCTCTGCTCCTAAAACCATTCCTGAACATTTTTGCTCTGTGTCAGGGTCCCTTTACTGCTGAAAGAGGTCACAGCCATGAGGAAATACAATATGCAAGAAAGGTTGCACATCACCTACAACAACACTAGGTGCTAGGTGGTAACAAAGCAACATCCACAATTCTGTGTTATTGTCGAAAAAATATATTGTTTTTGTGCTTTAAAGTGGTATAAAAATTTAATCCAGACATACAAGGAAATTACAAAAAGGGTAAGTATGAACTAAAGCTGTACTACTTTAAAGGGTTGCTCACTCACCTTTATACTACAACTGCTACTACCAGTACTGATTCATTTCTCATATCCATTGACCTGTTCAGACCTCATACTTCCCGGATGAATGCTGGGATGACTTTTCCAGGTAGCTTTGGGCTTAAGGGGTTAAGGCGTGTACGAAAAGTTATCTCATTTAGCTCTGAGGCAACATCAATGACGTTTTATTAAATGCAAATATGCCCTTCTGTAATTTACCAAGTGGAACGTGGCTGTGATCCTCTCGAGAGCCAAGGCTGAGTTCCACTCAGCCAGTCATTTTCTCTCCACAGCATAAATAATGGCAAGGAGCGGGTGCCACATCAGTCTCGTTTGTGGAACATTTTTTGCTTTAAATGGGTTTTTAAAGTGCCGTCGCTTTGGTGTGAAAAAAAAAAATGCATAAAGGGAGCAGTTAGAAGCCCTCAGAAAGAGGCGGCTTTTTGACATGCCCGAGATAATGAGACTGCACTTTGTAGGGTGGGAGCACTTCATCTCTGTCTGCTTCTTAAGTGTCACTCTGACACTCACACAGCCGAGGGGAAAAAACAGCCACAAAAAGTCTCACATCGAGCCATGATGAAAGCGCTTTTAGAAGGATCGCTCATCAGATCGGTTCCCATTTTCTGAACGGATCAAGCCACACTGAAATCCATTTTATTTTCCTTGTTCTGCGCTCGGTGAAGCATTCTCTCCACAGGAAGCTCATTGAAGTCACACAAGGTGTCAAAGCAGTGTCACTATGAAAGCTCGCTGCTCCTGGTTAAACCATCATTTAAAAAGAAACATAAAAAGGAAAAATATAAACTTAACTTACCCTTTCTTACCCTGAACAAAAAACTATCAGATTCTTGAATCGTGCACACCGGCCAATTTTGTTCTTGCTGCTGTTATGAAACAGAATGACTCAGCTCTTACTCTGTATAGAGAGACATGCTTAGCTCCGAGTGGATGATGGAAATAAGCAGGAGACATTGTGACTACAGAAACTGAAACAATAATCTCAGTCTTCCACAGCATGTCTTCATCCCGTCTTCCTTCTCTCACCCCAGCAGTTGCAGCAGATGGCCCCGCCCCTCCCTGAGCCTGGTTCTGCTGGAGGTTTCTTCCTGTTAAAAGGGAGTTTTTCCCTTCCCGCTGTCGCCAAAGTGCTGCTCATAAGGGGTCATATGATTGTTGGGTTTTTCTCTGTATGTATTATTGTAGGGTCTACCTTACAATATAAAGCGCCTGGAGGCGACTGTTGTGATTTGGAGCTGTATGAATAAAACTGCATTGAATTGAATTGAATACCAGAGATGATGGAATGGCACAATAATCATTAGTGAGACGATCTAAGTGGTTACAGAGTTAAGCTCCTCTCACTGTTGATGCAAGCAAATGAAGTGAGCTACCTACCAACACAGCTTCCCCCTGCAATGTCTACAACTGCCCAAGTGTCAGCTACAAAGCAATGCACAACAAGAAAATCTCTTCATATGTAGATGGGACTTTAGTTTAGGGCTCTTGACACGTTACTGGCTGGGTTTATACCTCTCACCAACCCTGAAGCAGTTTCCCACGGCATTTGCAGAAATGACCTGGTAGTGCTATATGGAAGGGTGCAACTGACTGAATCATTTGGGAAAAGTTCAAAGACGATGAGCTCTTTTAAAAATAATTGCATTTTGATAGGTAAGAATCCAGAGTCATTAGCAAACAACAGAGCCCTTAAATGGTCACCTTAATGTGCTTTGACCTGAAGCTCAGTTTAATGGACATGGCAGTTTCGTAAGCAAATACCAGCACCGTTTCAAACTGGAAGCACCAATAAAAACGTTTTCACCTTCACTTAACTCATCAAGAAACCAAACCCAAAACCTCCACACCATGATCTCCATTTATGCAGAGTTCAACTAATTGCTAATCTGCTGCCATAAAATCCATAAAAATTGTATTTAAAATCCGGATGAAGATCATATCCCTTTCCATCCTCAGACACCATTTTCTGTTTTGTTTATCAGAGCTGATGGCAAACAGGAACAGTCAAAGACATTACTCTGATTACAGAGTCAGTATAATGTACTGTATAATATAATGGAAAACTGCAGTGATAGCACTGCTGATACAGCTGCTGTCATTAATTCAGTGACTGATTAACTTGCTGTCACAGATAAGGCGCCCTGAGAAAAATCTTCAGTTAGGCAGCTTTACATAACATTACTGAGGTCTTTTTGATACTGAGCTACATTAGAGGGCGATATCTGAAACATCAAAGCAAATCAAATCTTCTACTTCCATCCAATGCATCTATGTCAATGTGTTCAATGACTTTTCTCAGCAAGCCCAGGGAACTGTTCATGAAACAGGGCAGCTTCTCTGTCTCTTGTCATGTCCACTCTCTCTCACAAGCCAACTCTGAAAAATCCTATTCAGGACCGAGCAGTGAAGCGTCAGTGTTTTCAAACAGCCAATGACCCACTTACGATGTCTGACTTATTAGCTTCACTACTCTGTGTGTTGTCTTTTCCACCTATGAATGAGTCTTTAACAACAGCACAGCAATATGTCTTTGTTTAACGTGACAACTCAGCCGAGTTTGATACCGTCCAAGCAACTGTCCAATCACAGCTGGACAGATGTAACCAGCAAAGGCATCAATATCAACAATCAAAGGTTGACCGCAGCCTGATGACAGATTCTCTCTGATAGCTTAAGGAAAAGGAAAAATACGTTTAAAAAAAAAAAAAAGATGCAAAAGCTAAAAGGAGGACAGTTCTCATGACAGTGATTTTTTCTTTTCTTTTAGGGTTGGGGGCCTTACCCTTAGATGGGAACAAGGCTTTTTTTGTGGTGCACTTCACCCGTATCATCTGGGCTTTAAGCCAGTTTCCAGATCTACCCTGCAGCATTTTATGGTTTTGTAAACAAGGCCTGGAACAGATGAGCAGGCATCGCTCAAAGACACTGGATACCCAGATCTGCTTCATTAATTCTTCATGCTGCTGAATGTTTTTTTTTAAATGAGCTGGGCTGTTTGTTGTGTTGTCAAAGCATTTGGCGCCTCAGTCACGACTCGTCCAAGCGCAGAAAAATATGGCACGATGAGTCTGATGAGCACAAACGTTTTAAGGGAAACTACGACACGTGACGACGTAAAGCTGTCGGTTCTTACTCACTCACAGGGATATGGAAGCAAAGGAGCATGACATCTCACTGAGCTTTTATTTGTCTGCAAGGTAAATGTCAGTGTAGCGGCTTTGAAACAATCGCTGGCTGTGCTTAGATGGTGCAAACAGACTAAGGTTACAGGCTCAGCAATAAGAAGCATAGACAAACATTTCTTTCAACTTTCATATATTTCTGCATGATATCAAGAAATGCAAATAATGTTTCGTCTTGTCAGCACTCATCAATGGTGTTTTTTTAAAATCCCTTTTTCTTAATTTAAAAAAAAAAAAAAAAAAGGACAGTCAGCGAGGAAGTGCAGAGGATTAGAAGGTGGTTGGTCCAGGTGGCACGCCTTCAGAGGTATCGAGTGTCTAGGACAGAGGACAGAAGGAGCTGCACTGTGTATTTGTGGATCAACAGAAAGCGTATGATAGGGTGCCAAGACAGGAAGTGTGGTACTGCATGATTGGCAGAGAAGTATGTGAAAGTGGGGCAGGACGGCTACACTGAGGCGTGCAGTAGGAGTGACTGATGGATTCAAGGCGGTGGGATCACATCAGGGATCAGCTGTGAGCCCCTTCTTACTTGCAGTGGTGATGGACAGGCTGACTGATGAGGTCAGGCAAGGCTCTCTGTGGACTATGATAGTAGACAACATTGTGATCAGTGAGAGTAGAAAGCAGGTGGAAAAGAGCCTGGAGAGGATGGGGTATGATCTGGAGAGAAGAAGAATGAAAGTCAGTAAAAGCAAGACAGATTACAGGAGTAAATAAAAGTGAGACAGGTGAAGCTGCAAGGAGTAGAGACAGAGTGGGTGGATGAGTTTGTACACCTTAGGACAACTGTCTAAAGTAACAGACGGTGCACAATAGAGGACAGGAAGAGTGTGAGCAAGGTGGAGATGAGTGTCAGAGGTTTATTTGTGACTGAAGGATGGCAGCAGAGTGAATACGAAGGTTTGCAAGATGGTGCTGAGACCTGCTGCGATGTGTGCTTTGGAGACGGTGTTGCTGACATAAAGACAGCAGGCCGAGGTGGAGATGCTCAGATTTTCATTGGCAGTGAGAAGAATGGACAGATTTAGAAATGAGTACATCAGAGGAACCGCTCAGGGTGAGCAGTTTGGAGGTAAGGCTGAGATGCTTTGGACATGTGCAGGGGAGGGATGGTGGATATATCAAATACAGGATGCTGAATATGGAGCTGCCTGGCAGGAGGAGAAGAGGAGGGACTCAGATGAGCTTTGTGGATGTAGTGAAAGGAGGAAATGCAGAGGAAAGATGGGACAGGGCAGAAGCAGATGATGTATTGTGGCAACCCATAGAGTCAGCTCAAAGAAGAAGAAATCAGGAAGGGCTAAATCCTTTTTCATGGCACAGTAAATGTACTTCTTTAATTTGATACACATTGATAAAAAACACATGATGTTATTATAACGCACATGTAAAGTTGTATTCCATAAAATAATCTGTTATGGAAATATTCTATTATCAAAATCTCATTATTTACAGCTATTAATGTCGGTACATGCTGAAACACAGTACCCTGATTAGCATGTGAATAAAACCTCAATGGAACAACATGTATTAGACTGTAATTGTATCTAATTAGTTATTATGCTAATGCTATAGCTAGCCTTCCACCACTGCAGACATGCATATTCTCTCATTTTCACAGCTCGGCGTTGGCTCTGGTGCTACTCAGTGCTTCTTTTAGAACAAACGCAAAATAAACAAAATGACAATGAACAAAAGTTTCACACCTGAAGCTGCTATTCCACTTTATTTTCACATTCATGGACTGTTTATGCTTATTAATATTTGAGACTCCCCAGATACCCCGAGAAAAAAGCAACTAGCCAGAGAAAAACAAACAAGTAGGGCTGTTCGATATAACGATATATATCGGATGACGATATAAAAACGTCTATCGTTTCATTTTACGCTATCGTTTGTTTCGTGGTGTCGCAAAATAAACTGTTTACGGCAATATTTGTTCATGGTTCTGATGGTCACTGCAGTGGTTATATTAATGTCTTAAAGTTCTCTCCTCTTATATTTAATATAACCACACTACGGACGGACAAGCGCCTGTTTTTATGCGTTGTCGTTAGCAACAGCGACGGTAACACCTTCGCGTGTCCGCTTGTTTATGTTCCACATAAACCTTTCACAATAAAGCTCAGGATCCTGTTGAGACTTTTCAAAATAAACTGAATCACGCGAAAGAGCAGATTATTTACGGATGAGAAGTAAAAAAGAGCCGCCAGGTGCTAAAAAATAAACCTTACACTCAAACGTTAGAACAGCTTTTCCCCGCAGCACGCCGTGTAATAAATACTCACAAAGAAAACGGCGGCTGTTACAACTTATGTCTAAAAATGTATCGTTTCATGCATCGGTTAAAACACTCGACTCCAGCTACATGACGCCCAGCTGGAAACACTTCACACAAGTCGAGCTGCCCGAAATTCACAGAATTTACAGAAAATGTTACATTTTTGTGATTTATATCGTTATCGGACGATAGATGTCTTATATCGGGATATGAGATTTTGGTCATATCGCACAGCCCTACAAACAAGCTCATCTTTTTTAATTTGCTAATTGTTTCTCTGGGTTCATCTCAATCTCACACTGAGATTGCACATGCTGACTAACAGCTGAGATGATTAATATTTATGAGGCAGCCCCGGGAAAAAAAATCACCGACATGGACATATCAAGTGGCAATACTGTCAATTTCACAAGCGGCAGACCCTTCTGATATGCTACGAGACCAACAGCTCGTCTTTTCCTGTTCTCGGGTCTCTGGTGACAGCAGATCATTTATATTAGAGCCACATGCGCTGCTCTGTTCTGGTGTTTGCCAGCTGTTTCCAATTTCACAAGCAACCAGGAAAATGGATCCAAATTGTAGCAATCAAAGACGCCCCTGAAGCCGCAAAAGTCACTGCTGAGGATTTAGAATGTGGAGAGATGGAAAGGACTGTCAGCCTGAGTCAGATGGCTTTCTGACATGCAGCCATGTATCTAGCAATGATCACAGTCTGTCGCTGCAAATAAAAACAACACCAAGAAGCAAAGGACAAAAATACCTAAATACAAAACAACCCCAAAACCCAACCTGTTTCAACGAAGTTTCCATTGGTGTGTTGAAAGATGTAAAATCCATCCAAAAGACAAACATGCGTCTACTCAGAAAAGCACAAAGTCCGATGCTTTTGTTTTACACAGCGGCTGTCAAACTCAGTTTAAGGCCCATACAGCCCAAGAGTGTCGGACCAGTAAACCGCCGTAAAGCCCCCACTCCTCAAAAGGACAACAAAAAGTTGTTGTTTTTCCAGTGGTCCAACTTGACTCCTTCACTGACCTGATTCTGGCCCCCGAGCTTCAGACCAGTCCGGCGGCTGAACTGGAGTGCCAGTATAAGATAAATAAGGATTATTTTGAGCCGTGACTCATGCAAAGCTACTCTAGTAGAGTTCAAATGTTAAAAAAAAAAACAAAAAAAAAACCACCTTACAGCTAGAAATGAGTACAATAGGTCCTTTACCATTGCTCATTAAGAATAGAGTCAAGAACTAAAATTATTTTCCTTCCTGGAAAATAAACATTTTTGCTCTGTGAGGACCCCCACGGTGTGACCCTCCCTCCCCCACCAGCACTCTAAAAGCATGCTGGGAGGAACCAGCAGGTTTCCCCTGAGGATATTCTGATGCACAGCTGGGGTACGGCCCTAATCACATCACACACTGGAAGCAGAGAAATGTGAATGAGGATATCACCCATGGGCAGAAGCTGTCTTCAGCGGCTCTGATCTCCCGTGTGAACAAGTGTGCAAATACGCGTTTTGTTCGAACGATTCTCTGTTGAGATTGTTTTTATTTATTTTTTTTAAAAACTGCTCGGGAAATGTGAGGGATTACTGAATAACACACCAGCTCATGCAACCGAAATCCCTCAGGTAAAAAACGATTACAGGGATTCTGTTCAGCGGTTTCACGCAGAATGCTGATGTACTCTGGAGCTGCCTGTGAATGACAAAATAGTGAGAAACCCCCGAGATCTGTCAACACAACAAATGGTTTTCCTGCAACTGTGGTGTGATGGACATAGTTTTCTATTGATTCAGGCTTATGTAGGCACTTCAGACAAAAATATTGACAAAATGGCAAGTGCTATTGGTTTCCTACTTCAGTGCTACTTATTACCCATACTTCTGGTAATCCCAAGCAGTTGAGTGCCTGCTTGTTGGAGTTATTTCCTATTGGAGTCAATGTGGCTGCGACAAGGAGTTTTTCTTTCCCCTGTTTTGGCAGCAAACTGGATCAGATTTGGATAATGAGGTAAATAAGATGCACAGATAATAAAAACAAATCTCATATCTAGCTGGCGATGGGGGGCATCATCACATGACCTTTGGATGAACTAAACTCATACACAGCACACAGTCTGCTAAACATATTAGGCTAAATGAACAATACATCAAACATGCTGAAATATACCAATTCTCACGAGTGTGAAAAAAAAAGTCAAAGTCTTATCATAATGAAGTCAATTTGCAGTTGTACAGCATGTAAAAATCTTCTCCAGCTTGTGCGGAAAGCACCCTGCTGATATTTGGCATTCATGAAAACGCTTCAAAGGCATTACCAGCTTCCAGCGAGTGACTGTAAAGCTTCATCTAATTTATGTCCAATGTGAGAAAACCCAGATGGATTTTAATCAGTCTTCTTTGGTAAAGCTATACGTGGCGAAAGGTGCAAATGAAAATGTAAATGAATCAAAACTAATTTAAATCTAAACGAGAGTCATGCAAAATGACTACAGGGAAACGATCAGAGTATAAACAAATCACACCATCAAGCTGATCTCCAAGTTTGTTTTACATTTCTTTAGTTTTGTGAGTAAAGACAGATTATTTCAGACTCTAAAATAATTCAGCTTCTTTGACATTTATATATTTGTACAACAAATTCAAAGATAACCGGCTTTAACTCTCTCTCCCAGAAACAGCCTCCCCTGTTCCCGTTCTGATACCTCAGTATTTGTCAATAAAGTTGTGGGTTTTTGATCATTACTCATAGTTTCTGGATTTTTCCAAGGGTGGCTGCATAGGCAGAGACCAGCCTCACTAATTTCTAACGGCTGATACAAACCCAGTCATGTTGTACTATGAGCAGGTCTGAAATATGACAGCAACTGTTTAGCTCAGAAAAGAGCTTCTGGGGTTACTCATAGTAGGCTTTCAAGGGGTAATGAGTTAAACCCCATCAAAACCAGTAAACAAAATGAAAAATATAGCCACAATTACAAAAGCACCGTCCATGCCGGCATACAAATTTTATATGTCACATACACAGTACAACATATAGTGAAATGCTTGTGTCCTGAACTGCGGACAGGCTGCAGACATACAGGCTCCATTCCAGGGCTGTTTTGTTTTTTTGCATGGGGGGGGGTCTAGCCAGGACCCTTACTGGATACCAGGTGGGAATCGAACTTGCGATCCCCGCTCCAGAGGCGTGTAGTCTTATCCAGCCGCATGATGCAATATATAACTCTGCAGCAGCTGCACTTAACAGACAATGAATTCTGTCTTTGCTTCACTGTGGATCAACTAAAAGTATAGAAAGCCGAGACGGTCAAAGGACAGTTTAAGTTGTGTGCAGGATGTGCCCCCATTAGCAGGCCAATATAGGTGGAGGCTGGGCAGCACGGGTGAAGACAAAGAATCTGAAGAAGCTGTAAAAAGGAGCACCTGACAAGCTTTATGACGTACTCTGTGAGTAATGGGTTTTTTTAATGTAAAAAAAAATAAATAAATTAAAAAAAAAGCTCTTGCAGTGAGCACTTTGTGTGGAAATGAATGAACTCTTTGACATCCAGGTAGTTAAAGGTAGTTCTAAGGTAGTTACCATGACCATTAGAGAGTGCAGCCGTCTGCATATGTGGTGACCTTCAAAGGTTTTTGAAACATGTGCCTGAGAGTAAAGTAGGCCATGCTTTTATTTCTCCACACTTGGTAAAACACAAAAAAATGTCATTATGAATGTGCAGTAGCACCTCTTCTTTGATATAGGCTGAAGTATTTCTGTCACTGGGTCAGGGTTTGAATCCTCACAACCAAAATACGTAACACTAAAGGACACTGGAGGTTGAGAGCAGAATAAATCTTACACTCTGTGTTTATAGATGACAAATTTGAAATTACCATCTGTCAGCATCATAAACAGTGTAGAACTAATTGTACTGTGTTTCTGTAGTATAGGTTTCTTAAATATAGACCAACTTGTTATTGATCTAGCTTTCTGAGTAAGGTTGGACCGATGTCTGATCCAAATGTCCCTACAAATAACGTTTTTGCTGTTATGTTACAAAAGAAAAACTTGCAGACAGTTTCCTTAACTAATCAGCAAGAAAGGTCCGTCTATCCTGTACCTTTGGTTTGATTGAGCTCAGGATGCAAAAGACTGTCACAGCTTTCAAAGCATTCACAGAAGCCTTGCTGTTTCCCCTGATGTGCCTCACTCCCTACTGTGAGAGGTGCAGGCAGCTGGGCCCCACCTACTTTGAATACAAACACCAGTAATTCTTATTGTAAACTGTTTCAAATACAGCAAGTCATTTGGTGAAAAGTCTTATTATAACTTATACTACACACTGATCAGGCGATCAGGTGAATGAAATAACAGTGATTATCTCTTCGTTGAAGCACCTGTTAGTGGGTGAGATGTATTAAGCGACCATTTTGTCCTCAGACTTGACGTGTTAGAAGGAGAACAAATGGCAAAGTATGCAGATTTGTGCGAGTCGGGCCAGATTGTGATGACTAGACAACTGGGTCAAAGCATCTCCAAATCTGCAGGTCTTGTGGGGTATTCCCACTCTGCGTTGGTCAGTATTTATCAAAAGTGGCACAGTGGTGAACCAGCAACAGGGTCATGGTGGAGCAAAGGCTGGCCTCTGTGGTCCAATCCAACAGACGAGTTAGGCTTCAGACTACACAGCACATCAGAGTTTGTTGTGTATGGGGTTGTGTAGCCGTAGACCAGTCAGGGTGTCCATGCTGACTACTGCTCGCCACCGAGAGCACCAAAAATGGGCACATGAGCATCACAACTGGACCACGGAGCAATGAGGGAAGATGGTTTTGTCTGATTGAACACTCTTGCTAACATCTTGGTGCCAGATACCACAGGACACCTTCATAGATCTGGTGGAGTCCATGCCTTGGAGGTCAGAGCTGGTCTGGCAGCAAAAGGGTGACCGACACGACATTAGGCAGGTGGTCATAATGTTATCAGGGTATATTTAAATTGAGGCCTACTCTGTTCTGTGCTGGGGCCTTGCTCACCCTGTCTACTGCTTTCAATGCATGCAAACAAAACCAAAAAGAAACAACCAACACCATCACACACACTTTATATGTCAACTGTGGCTTTGCTTGATATTTATAAATGTACTTGACTGTGGTGCTTCCCTGTTCAGCCAGTCCAACTGTGCCTTAAAGGGGAAGAGTTCCAAACCACATCTGCATGACCACATTGCAGCAGGTTCTGCATAAAGCATGAGCCACACAGCTGGGTTGCTGTTACAAGGTGGTGAGTGAGCGTTTTCAAGGCCAACCCTAATTACATTTGACTCCTGAATAACGCTGGCACATCAGTTGGTTGAGATTTTGGTTGCTTGTGAGGAAATTAGGATAATGAGAAGGCAGGGAGTGCTGAACGTATGTTGTAAATGTGCATCATGGGGGACTCAGTGGTGTGAAAATGATTTGAGGCTATGTGAGAACTAAAATTAGAAATCACATCAACTACACAGTATGTCAGATCACAATATGTCCTGTTGTGGGGAATCGCATCAGAGAACATCTGGCTGAGTGTTGCTGCTGCACTGCTCTCTGTGCTTTGCCTTCCCCACAGTCACTCAGCAGAGCTAACGAGGAGGTACAAGAGCAGGCGGAAATTTACAGCACACAGAGAAAGATAAGGAATCCATACTGTGTAGACTCTAACAGTTTGATTACCTTCAACCTTTATATTATTGTAGGAGTTGTGTTGCACTGCAAAACACTTTTCCTCTTATCACAATTACAGTCTCTCTTCCTTTTTATCACACCCTTAAAAAAAAGTTAATATACGGATTTGAGAGTTTATTCTTGTTTAGCAGACATTCACTTTTTAAAGAAAACCTATGATGCTTATTTGCCAAAAAAGCTACAGTGTATGCAGACAAGCTAATGTAACAAATGTAACAAAGACTTTTTTGGGGGGAACCAAATGAAAAGCAGCTGAGTTTGATTTTGCTTTGTATGTTAACACTGCAACACAAGCATGCTCTTTATGCTGCAGCAGATTCTGTCCTCATTATTGCAGAAAAGAAAAAATCTCCCAAACACTAAAAAGGCAAAGAATCTCACAAAAAAGCACATCTCACAATCTAATTAAAAAGTTCTCTCTGAGACCTTTCAGTGGCAGAAACGTTTCTCAGTTGTAGTCTGAACATGCTCAGCCCTGAAGGCGTCACAGGGCAGAGCTGACCAAAAAACCCTGAGTTCACTTACAGGTTCTGCTGGAAACCACCAATCATAGCAGCAGCCTGTGTCACAGATACAGGCGACATAAAAAGAGCTGCTGACAATTATGAGTTTTATTTAAACGTTCTTTAACCTGCTTTTCCTTAGTTTTATGCAATTTCACTCCTGAGCCCTGCAGCATACATAGTAGGAATCACTTTAACATCCAGGTGCATGGTTTGAGAACATCTTTAACATTATAAAGAAAACACTTCAACAAAATTACAGAACAGCACTATGTTGGTGCAATTACTGGCACACAAAGTATGAGTAATTTAAACCACCTGCATGAATTTGAGTGAACGGTTCAGCTATGAAGACGAAATAACAGATAACCCACCTGGTGCAATGGAGGGGGAGGCCGGCTTTCTTCACCAACATATTTACTGGAAAACATCATGTGGCAAAGCGCCTTCCTTCACAGAAACTCTGGAAAAAAAAAAAAAAGAAAAAAAATGCATTAAACAGAAATATTTCAAGATGATTATTTCTATTAACAAATATTATACAATACCAGTCTTTATGCTTACATTTATATAGGACTGAATCACAATAACAGTCACCTCCAAGGTGCTTTTTACTGTAAGGTAAAGACCCTAAAATAATATAGACAATAATACTGTCGCCAAGTAAGCACTTGGTGACAGTAGGAAGGAAAAACTCTCTTTAACAGTAAGAAACCTCGAGCAGAACCAGGCTCGGAGCGGGGCAGGTAACTAGTTTGGTCAGCTTAGTCTTCTTTGTTTCAGTATTTCCAGATGGCTTGCTTGTCATTTCTGAGGCTAGCAGGAGAAAAACTCTTCGCTCGTGAAGTTCTAATATTCTTTGCATGTTCTTCGGGTAAATTACCTACCATAAAATGCACAACAATGATCAATAATAAGAGAAGCACATACAGGGATGTCCCCTCTGCTGGCACTGACACTCCCGCTTTGCACCAGCCTGTTTTGTTTTTACCACCACGCATGTGTTAATGAATTAGAATCATTCAAAACAAACAGGAAATCTGAATACAACCTGCATGCTTCCAACCTTCCAATGCATACTTGTCTATATAAGGAGGTGAAGGTGAAGTGGCGAAAGCATTGAGTATGTTGCAAGTTCAATTGTTCTTAATAACAACTTAGCATGTCCAGTGTTCCCAATCAGCAAAGACAAACCATAAGGCAGGAAGAAGACGCCAAAATGCACCAAACATCAGACAGATGAGTCCGTCCACAACACGAGGACAGTCAAAGATATTTTGCAGCATGGTTTGAATTACTTGCAGTGAAGAAATCCTGATCTTTCAAGAGTTAAAATATTTGGTGTCTGGGACCCCGTAAACCCACGCTGGGTAGAATACACCGTCAGTCTTTTCACAGACTAGTTTAAAGTTGTGCTACACATGCATAGAGATATAAAAACCTTATTATTAGCTTACAGTATTATGTTTAATGCTATGTAGGCCAGTAACAGACAGCTAGTGTCAAGTTACAAAAAGCAGTGAGGCTTAAAATACTTTCAGTTTGACGTTTTCTTATGTGAAACTGAGCAGTTTGATTATAATTTGGATTTTTGTAATCACTGAATTTACCAGAAAGCACTGCCTCTAATTAAGTTTTAATTAAGTTTCATTAAATTTCTGTGACTCTGGAGAAAATATAGGTGTGTGTACATGATTAACTAAGCTGTTTTTGTTTAAAATGGAGAAAAAAAGCCTGATCCATTGATCATCTGGATGTTAACACTCGTTATTACAGGTTGTGCTTCAAGCCAGATCACATGGCTCTGATATCAGGGAGCACTACCAGCCACCTTAACACTTTTCTCCCGAGTCTTCCTTTTGAATAGCTGCTGCCGGCGTCAGGCCAAAGTGCTTAATGAAAGCGGAAAAACACATTGAATCTACAAACGGGTGAACTGGCAGCAGCTCAATATATTGCATAGGTGAGAAGACGTGCAAAGCTGCTGGCCTATGGCAATTCCTGAACTATAAAGACAGCACTGTCAGGCTGAACAGCCAGACTGTTAAAATACTACAACACACTCCTTTTAGTGTATAATAAAGGAGTTAGATCAATGTAAGAACTGGTGGACAGATGGAACCAAGCACAGCAATAACTCTATGAATGATCTCTGAATAGAGCTGAAATAATTAGTGACCCTAAAATATCCATCAGTGTTGCTATGGTGCAGCCAATAACATTCACTAAACCCAGCAGAGTAGAGCAGTTCTTTGAGTTGGGGCTGGAAATAGCAGGGGAGCTACCCCAAATCCTTCCAGCACTGTGGATCCACGTGCAGAGCACGATCTTTCCTGCACTTATTTCATCTCCTCCCATTTTGATCTCCCAGCTGTGCAGTCAGTTTCTCTCTCTCTCTCTCTCGTTGTGTCTCTGATATTGAAAACACCAAACTTCCTGAAAAATATTCTTTCAAGACTCACAGTGTGAACTTTACTGTATAGGACTGCTCAAACCCTCAGAGGGAGGAGCAAAGGCCTCAGAGAGTCTTGTACTGTTGATCTAATCCCTGGGCAACTTCCTGTTGTGGCCACTCCGGACACCATTCTTTGTTCCAGAGAGTGAATGTGGGCGTGTGCATGTGGCACAAAAGACAAAAGCCGGTTATAAAATCTCTCTCATCTCACTAAGATTTTGTCTTTCTTCTCTCCCCTGAAAGTATACAAAGCCCTTGAGAGCTGCAACTGCAAGAAAGAGCAACTGTGCTGCAACAGATCCAAGGATGGAGGGAGAAGACTGATCACAGAAACAGGCCAATCAGAGCAGTTCAAAGGGGAACAGAACCGCACTGGTGATCGGGGCTGTCACATGACAACTGGACGATGAAATGAATGACTGACAAAAATGCCCCCGTCTGACCAATCACTGTGTAACAGCAAATGTGGAAACACACGGAGAGATGCATGATTTCCCCGAGGCTTCAGGTGATTAAAGTGAGCAAAATATTAGGTGTGGCACAAAAGCAGACAAACATTTGTCGTGTTCAGCTCCTTCGTGGCCATCAGTGTTGAAAGATTTAATCATAATTGACCTTATTAAGATCAGATGGTGGCGTGCTAAATTATAAGCCAAAACTAGCACGTTCAACCATTAGCTGGATCCATGTTTGCTAATCAGTACAAGGCAACACACTAAATAGTAGAATTGTGTTCAGTACCTCGTAGCAAACCATGTTTGTGTCAGAAAATTACAAAACAAACCCCAAAAAAGCTTCAAAAGGCAGCATCACAGCAAACACGGTTAGGAGATAAAACTTAGCAGACAGAACTGTTTTGTTCTTCTACAAAACCATAAAAATGTACTTTGATGTAAAGATTTAATATTGGCACTGACTCACTCATGGAGCCAGTCACCAGTGGCCATTACAGGAAGTTAAATCTTCTTTAGCACTACCATAATAAATAGGTAACTGTAACACAGTCTGAACAAAGTACTATTTATAAAAGCTGAAGCCTTAAATATAAAGGGTCGTTCTTGAAAAATCTTAAAAATCTTTGGTGCAGGACAACCAAGGATGAAGGTTTCTACTCTGAGTCTTTAATAACCTTTAACCGTTTTCTATAGTTCCAAATTAACAAGTGAAAACTATTTAGGAAAGAATCGTTTTCTTACTGGGGCGCACTCTGGCGTCAGTTTGTGTTTCAACAAACTATTGTGTGATTGCTATGTGACAGGTTCTGATTTCCAAGCTAAGCTAATCCAATAACCCACTACACACCTCTCTGTGCTGACAAAACTGGGTGGTTGTAAACCAAGTAAACACCAATAAAGATTAAATCAAGGTTCAGCCATTTTTATTTGGGAGCAATTCACCTAGGTGCCAAATACTGCAACATCGGGCAAGAGTATCCATAACTAACAATAAGTCCCCTTTTTAAGGTTTTTGTTAAACAACCCAGCTTCATACTACTAGCACCTAGTTTCATTTATTTATGAGTTTCATTACAATAGGCAAAAAGCTGGGCTGTGCTCACATTTTTCCACAGCTAACACCACTGGTACTCAACTCACGGTGAATAGCACTGGTATAGAAACTCCAGTTAGAGAGAGTTTCCTCAAACAAAGGTCCAGACTATCATAAAGGCCAACGTGCATTTCATTTCAGTGCAGTATATTTTGTATCAGTGTCTTTATAGAGTCAACAACTGGTTGTCAAGCACAAACAATAAAGCAGAGTTCAACAGTGGGTGTTTGTAGCTTCTGTTAAACAGAAGCTGCAGGTTCCTGCTTTAACAGAAAAGTATGACTCCAAAGAAAGCTGTGGAAAAGCTTTCTTTCTTTTCAATAATCACCAGAGTCTGTGTGTGAACACCCACAGAACACAACGAGAACATTACAGCTATTTTTGTAAAAGGTGCGCTCACACTAACAAGTGCTTACAGTTCTTATATCATAGGACAAAACTGAAGACTTCAAATCCTCCATCCATCCATCCATTCGCTTCCACTTATCCTTTTCAGGGTCACATGGGGCGCTGGAGCCTATCCCAGCTGTATTAGGGCGAGAGGTAGGGTACACCCTGGGCTGGTCGCCAATCTGTCGTGGGGCTAACTCATAGACAGAGACAACCAGTCTTGCTCACATTCACTCCTGCATTCACACCTATGGGCAATTTAGAGTTTCCAATTAACCTTTCCCCACTAACTGCATGTCTTTGGACTGTGGGAGGAAGCTGGAGTACCCGGGGAGAACCCACCCAAACACGGGGAGAACATGAAGACTCCACACAGAAAGACCCTGTTTTTGACTTCTTAATGCATTTCAAGTCCAAGCAGAGCTGGACCAAACACATCTCCACACTTTGTAAGGCCTCTTTGACCAAAACTCAGAGCAACGCCGTGTTGCAGTCCACAATTAGCAACCTCAACTCACCCAAGATGACTTGGGCAGAGCTGAACCACAGGGTTTAAGAAAAGCACTCATCGAGAGCTCAGACTAAATGGGAACTGTTGGGAAAGAATTCCAAGGTAATGACATGTTAAATTTATTATCCTGGGAGAACCCGGTAAGGCTCAAAGGTGAAACTGCTCTACTTAGAAGGCTCCAAGTCAACACAAACATGCCTTCTTTGTATACACACTTTGTGTACTACATTTCATATTTATCATTGTAAAGTCTTCACTGCTGTTTTACCAAAAAAAAAAAATGCTTTGAATAAACTTGTGTCCAAACTTTGGACTGTAAATGCACCAGTCAATCAGTCAGGATTTAAGATTAGCAGATTTATCAGTGTTACTGTACAAGCTGGTAAATAAGCAACAACAGCTGCAGCACAAAATGCCAAACTAGGATTGATGAAGTTTAGAAAAATGTTTCCACACAGATTTTTACTTGCGCTGCTGCCCAGGTACGATAATGGCTGCCAAAGTTTATTTGGCAGCCCCTTTTTCCCTTTATCCTTCCAAGAGAACGAAGCCATCTGCAGTATGTTAGCGTTTCCCTTCAACAGGTTTGTATGAGAAAGTTAAGCTGGAGGTTTATATGGTTTCTTATATGAGGGATTAACATTCTGCGTATTAGTCGTCTGACCGTGTCATGTTACACTCCTTTCTCTGAATACAAAAACAGCTTACATGTGAATGCTGCTCCATTACAGCAAGGAACATAATCACATTTATTCTGGTCTATATTCAATTCAGTTGTTTTAAATAATTACTTATTAACATTATTTTTATAAACATCAGAGTAAAAATTAATAAATCGGCCCGAGTTTTGCCTTAATCGTGTGTCGTGCATGGTGAAGTATACGTGGGATAACGAGACGCGATTAACACCTCACGACCAGCAATCGTATGGTTGCAAGAGAATCAAACCTGTTTGAAATCCTGTCGCCTGTCGTGAGGGCGTCAACGCAACCTCTCACACTGCGCACGCGCAAACACAAGAATGAAAGTGAAAAAGAGAGCAGCACTGCAGCGTGTGATCTGGACACAAGCGATGGAGGCACAACTTGTAGAACTTTGGAAAGATCATCCGAGCCTTTTCGATGTGGCATCACAAAATGATCACGACCACAACAACCGTGAAAATAGTTGGATGGACATTGCTGCTCAATCACAGCTGCCTGGTCAATGTTTTCGTTAGCAATTTAGCAAAGCTGATGGTGGTGGTGTGTGTGTCTGTGTGAGTGAAAGACAGAGAGGAAGATTTTGTATAAGCTTCATGTTATAGACGCACAGTTTGAGCACTCAGGTCACATCAGAGCATCGGGTCGTATAGTGCGAGACTCTGCATCGTGACCTACGAGCTTCTAACCCCTGCGATTCAATTGTACAGTTTCAGCAGGAGCTGAATAACGCCACTGAAAAGAAAAAAAAAAAAAAAAAAGATCGCAGAGTGTATGCCCAGCTTTAGGAGGTGATTTGGAAAGATCTTGGTGGTTCTTGTTGATCAAAGTTCTTGTTTTTTAGTGATTCCAGCTGAAGTAAACCACTGACAACTTTTGGGGTTGAGAAAAAGCACGCTGCTGTAAAGAAATGGAAGCATTTCATTTATTGACAATAAAATATACAAAGAGCTTTGCAGTTAAAACGAACTCCAAAGAATGATTGCATAGGTGAAATTGGACTTTATCAGCCAGCTGTATCTGCATGTACGTTTAGACTGAGGACAACTGAAACATTCACGGTCTCTAAATAAAAGCCCGCAAATGCTTCTAGAGGTCCCAGAAAGAGTACACTAAGAATGAGAGCTGCTAATGACTAACTACGGCTGCCAAGGAGGTTGTGTCTTTGGTACGTGTATGTCATTCTGATCAACGTTGTACGGGTGTGGAGTGGGTCACGGTAACAATTTGCCACATCCACCAAGCTCTTCATGATCGACTTATTTATTGATCAAATATCGACAAAAAGTCTTAGAACTTGGAAACTGTGATTCTTACAAGTGTGGTGTGTATCGTAAACATACAGAACGCACTGTATAAAGATCTAAAATATGTCGCCTTAGACCTCTCACCTCTCCTTCCAGGTGAATACACTGACCTGAAGGTTAAAGTGACCATAATGCTATAGGGAGCTATTTAAAACAGCTTCTTTGTGCCGCTGCTTGCACTAAAATGTCGACAGAGAGTTCCCAGAGAAGACAGGCTAGTTTACCCAGGTTGAATTACAATTGCAGAGGGCAAAACTGGCTCAAGTTGTCACTTTTTCTTGACATTTTCTTGCCTGAAACACATCAGCCACCCAAATACTACTTGCAGTGAAATTCTAAATGTCCATCTGATTCTAAAAGCACTTAAACAATAGTTCTGTGGTCCATGTTGACACTTAACCCCACCCCTCCAACGCACACGCTCGTCTACATCTGTGTGATGCGAGCGTGCCGAGGGACCTCCGAGGACTGGGGCAACGGCTGCCTCCACACATTATGTAACCAAGCTCAGACAAACACACTCAGCAACCCTCACGCTGAGCCTGGATCAGTGGGTGAAGGGTTGACGGGCAGTGGAGGGGATGCCACTTTCTCCTCACCCTGCCTGCACCCCATTCTTGCTACACATTAACCCTGAACCTCAGAAAAGGACGCAGGCCTTGCATTAGAGGAGGGAGAATGAGGATGTCAAAAAGAGGTCACCTGCAGCTGCTGGCAGAGATTAAAGCTTTGTATGTGTACGCATGCTTAAACTTACATGGCCTTTCTTTGCTTTGTAATTCCTTCCATCCACTCGTTCATTGTAATTCCCTTGCAAGGACTAAGAACAGCAATATTCCTTAAAGAAAAAAAACAACTCTTTATAAAATGAAATCCTCTGAGTTGCCTTGTACACAGAAAATATATATGAAAGGCACCCTTGAAATGATTTATTAAGCTGTGGCACTGAGGTTCAGCTAGAGCTGAGGGGAAACTCTTAAAGCTGAATACATTTTCAAACGGCTGCTGAAAACTAATAAAAAACACCAGCTACCAAACTCATAACTTAAGGAACTCAAGAGTGCTTCCTATGTAATTGTATGTAGGTCTGGATTTTGCACTCTGGGGAAATACTAAAGGGGGGGGGGGGTCCACATTAATTTGTTTCATACGCAGCTGTGGCTCTGACAGTGTTTTATTTAAAATGATAAATGAATAAAGATGTGGGGAAAATGTCTCTTTGCTTCCATTTATTCATCACTACACACTGAAGGAGTGTTCTGTGCAGACTCTCGATGCTGGACGAAATCTTACAAGTAAGGAAACATTCTTTGCTGCTGTTGCTCAGAGATTTTGTTTTTTTCCCTATAGTCCTTCAGTCCTTCATCACTGTCTTTGTACAAGCTCACATTCAGCCCTACAAATTTATGAAAATGGACGCAGACACAGAAGTATCTGCTGTCACACACATGAAGTTGAGAGACATCCTATTCTTAATCCACAGGGTTTAATATGATGTCAGCCCACCCTTTGCAGCTATAACAGCTTTGACTTTCCACAAGGTTAGGAGTGTTTTGTGGAATTCATAACCATTGTTCCAGAGGTGCATTTGTAAGGGGATGACGAGAAGGCCTGGCTCACAGTCTCCACTCTAATTTATCAAAGGTGTTCATTCAGGTTGAGGTCAGGAGTAGGGATGGGTACCGGTGTCCGGTGCCATTCTGACATAAACGGTAGTAACCAGACCAAAAAGCAGCGCACATTTCGGTGCTTTTTTTTCCTGAGCTGTGATACACTTTAGATTCTAGCCAATCATTTTACGTTTCCGAGGATAGTAGGCGGGGCCAGGTACGTACGTTCTTTTAGAGCAGAGCTACAGATTAAAAATGCCCAAGGCGAAGCGGTCAAAAGTCTGGCTGTACTTCACAGCAAAATATGCAAACTCAGCAGCCTGCAACAAGTGCTTTAAGCTGATACTGTGATACTGTCAAAGGAGGTAACACCTCAAATCCGATGAAACACCTGGCGACGCATAGCGTTTTTTTTAAAAGCCGAGAAATGGCCGTATTTGATAGCTTGCTGCGAGACCTCACACCGAGCACATCTACTGCGGGTGTGGTGCCTGTTATCGGACCCGGAGTTAGCAACATCCCCCAAAAACCCGAAGAGGAGAGTCCTGGCCCCTAGCCCTGCCAGTGTAGCAGAAATGATGAGGATGATGATGCAGCAGCAGCCGTTCTTCTCTGCGTGAGTAGCTTAATGTTGTTCGTGTGTAATTTACGTTGAGTAGGCTAACCACGTTATTACATTAATGCATGTAAGGTGAACTAGCAAACACCGTCGTAGTTACATGCGGCTGTCTTCTTGTTTGATGGCAGATACTCCCTTCACCCTGGCCAAAAAGGCTAAAATGACCAAAGAAAAAGTGGAAAACAGCTAAACATGAGAGGTTTTTGGACAAAGTTTGTGTTCTCCATTCTTTAAGCACCGGTTTGAGCACCGTTTAAGCACCGGCACCGTTTCAAAAGTACCGGTTTGGCACCGGTATCGGATAAAACCTGAACGATACCCATCCCTAGTCAGGAGTCTGTGCAGGCCAGTCAAGTTCTCCTACACCAAACTCACTCATCCATCTTTATGGGCCATTCCCAAACTGTTCCCACTAAGTTGGGGGGATGAAATGAAGCATTAAGAGTTACTTTCACTGGAACAAAGGGACCAAAAAACAACCCCACACCATAATTCCCCCTCTACCAAACTTTACACTTGGCCTAGTGCAGTCACACAAGTATTGTTCTCATGGCAACCGCCAAACCCAGACTGCCAGATGGAGAAGTGTCATATGTTATTCCAGAGAACACGTCTCCACTGCTCTAGAGTCCAGCGGCGGTGTGCTTTACACCACTACAGCTGACGCTTTGCGTTGTGCTTGGTGATGTAAGGCTTGGATGCAGCTGCTCAGCCGTGGAAACCCATTCCACGAAGCTCTCTAAACACTGTTCTTGACCTAATCTGAAGGCCACATGAACTTTGGAGGTCTGTATCGACTGACTGTCACTGAGTGCACCGACCGGACATGTTGCACAGTTAGCATCCGATCATAGTACCACACTGGATTTCACTGAGCTCCTTAGAGCAGCACATTCCTTCATAAATGCCTAGGTGCTTGATTTTATACAGCTGTGGTCGAGGAACTGGAACACATGACTTCAATGATTTGGATGGGTGAGTTGATTAAATATACTGTAATATGATTTTAATGATGATATTATGGTGGAGGAATATCATCTTAATTCTTCCACTATAACAACCTCAGATGCTTCTAAGACATACACATTTGGATTATGTTAAGGCTTTAAGTCAGAGGTGGCTGCTGTGATTGACAGTTGTGCCAAAACAGGCAGCTGTAGCCAGGAGCTTCTGCTAGGCACTGAATAGTCAGTGAAGCAGGTAACTTTACAAAGTTATGAATCACTGAGTAGCTCAAGGTGGATGTTAAATTACAGATAGAAGAATAATACTGTGCAAATGTGTAAACCACAGTGAAGTAGTTTATACATTTGCGAAACAAGTAAAAGATCCAGGAGGAGACAAATCCCCAGAACGGCATCTGGCTAAAAAAGAAGAAGAAAAAAAGACCTCACACATGTGGAGCTACCGTACCTGCTGTGGAAGCCCATTATGAATCAGCAAGCAGCCAAAAATCAGCTTTTACTGTCTTTTTTCAAAGATTAGGATTACAATTTATTAAAAAACTAGAGCCATGTATCTGTATATGCCCTAGTTAGTTGTAGCACTCAAACCAGGGGTATCAAACATACCATTCCAGCCCACCATAAAAGCTTTGGAAAATGTAAAGAAGTGCATAGATTTTACACTTTTAACAGCATTTACATAAGTATGACAGCCCCCCCCCTAAAAAATAATTAAGTAATGGATAAACAACAAAATAACAAATACGTTCCTGTTTTCCATCATCTGCTATAGAATTAACTGTTTTCTTTTAATAGTGAGTCCACAGTTTGTTTGGAAGAAAAGGGCATTTTCTTTAATTTTATGACACCTTCCTATTTTCAGCTGTGAGTACTCCAGTTTCATCATGCAGGGTGTAAGTGGCAAACGATAGAAAAGGAGTTTGACATCCCTGACTTAAACCAAGGTGTCTGGAACTACAAGTCTGGACAGAAAATGAATGACTGAGCCCCCCTTGACTGGTCCACATGCTTAGCAAACACTCAGTCATATGAATAGGAATGGCAATAAGAATTGTGAGGCCGTACATTAACGACACACCCACCCACACCCTTACTGCAGAGAAGTACAACAGACTGGTGCTAATACCTATATGTGCAGCCCAGTGCATAATGGCATAAACTCATATACCAGGCCTCTCCCTATAGAAGCAGCTATTGGCTGGGAGCCACATTTCATACATGACACCGCCCTATGACACAGGTATGACTCTGAATCCTCCAGCAGCTTTTCAAGCAAACTTTGGCACGCAAGCGCCCACGGACAGACCGACCTATGGGCACATGTCACAGAAAAAGGAGCGAGCAGTGACGGTGGAGATTACACTACAGACACACACAGACACTACATAGTTGTCACATCTTCCCTCGTTCACCTCTGACTGCAGAATGTAGAGTAACTCGTTTCACACAGTGCGGTGGCAGTAAGAGGAAGCCGGTGTAGGTGAACCTGGGGACGTCACAGAGCTGCAGTGCACCGGCCACACGACGACGGCGTTTCCCTGTAGCTGGAGTACAGCAGGCCGGCGCAGCGCCGGGGTTGACGTGAGGACAGCGCTCACCTTGCACCGGCGTCCCCGAGCAGAAGCTTTCAGCCTGTTTTCGCTGAAAGTGTCAAACTGTCTCACTCAGCAGCACTCCACCGCTCAAATAAAAGCGCCTCCCGGTAGCGTCCACGTAAAATCGCTGAACGAGGAGCGGCAGTTATCTCGTGAAGAAACAAGCTCAACAAACACGTTAAAAAAATCAAATAAAAGCTGCTTTACCGACTCGAGCCGGCGTCAGCTAATGCCTCTCCCTCCGGTGTTAGCCTCATCTACCGGTCCGCTTTCAGGTGCCTGGAGACGGGAGAGCAACGTCCGCTAGCCGGTACTGTCAAAGTCATGGCCACGGTGTGCACAGGGAACCCCACGGCGTTTACTAGTTCTCTATGCTCGGTCCTCCCCCATGCCTGTACAGTACGGGTGAACGCGGGTCAGCAGCCTACGAGGGTGGCTCTACACGGAGGGTCTGCAGCACCCTCTAGCGGACGGATGTGAACATCCAGCGCGGAGGGTTATATAATGCACAAAACCTGGATAACAATAATACTGTTTTGTTTTTTACTTCATTAACACTAAATAAAGTATAAACGTCCGATAATATCAATATTTCTGTTTTGTTAAAATCAGCCCTTGTTCTCAATGGAGGCACAGTCATACTGAGAGGAAGAACATATATCAAAACTTACAAAAAGCTTGAAAACCAACACCAACTTACCAGATCCACTCCCTGTAAAGCTGAATGATGAAGGTATTTCTTTTAATTTGACACTTATTTCAATTTTTTAAAAATCAGGAAGATCATCTGCACTGCAAACGGAAAGACAAAAAACGTTTTCATCGCTGTCACAGTTTCTGTTTCTTTCTCCAACCTGACAGCGCATGCTGCCTTTCTCCTCCCCTTTAGGGTGGAGTTGTATACTTTCCCGCTCCTCAGTCGTAGCACCTGTTTGCCATCAAGTTTATCCACTTCAATGCAAACAGACCAGCTGCTAGTGTTGCACCATTGAGCTACATACTGAGCCGAGAGGATAGAAACTAAGGCTACGTTCACACTGCAGGTCTTAATGCTCAGTTCCGATTTTTTTTGTCTGCTTATTCACACTACAAATAAAATGTGACAGCAAACGCGCTGAATCAAAGCGACCGCATGCGCAAAAAAAGACGTCACGCACAACGCGCTCTGTTTAGACCCAGATCAAACAGTATTGTTTGACTGATGGCCTTAATATAAAGACTTGTTTCGGACTTTAAGTTTCCCAATTTTACTTTAAGTTATAAAGTTATTTTGTTATTTACATATGGCCTAATGATGATCCTTATTGCTGTTTTAGAGAGGAGCAGGGCTTCAAAGAAAATGTTCACGTTTCTCCAATGCTGTCTTCCCAACATCTACGCTGGATGGCCAGGAAGCGTTCGCGATGTCTTCTCGGGCGCTGATAATTGGCGTCTGTCTCGTGTCAGTGACGTTTAAGATGGATTTAATGCGACATGACCATCAAACAGCAGTCGCTTTCTAAAACATCGGATATGTATCCGATTCAGTACCACATACCACGAAAGTGACCCAGATCAGATTTGAAAATATCGGATTTGTGCCGTTCACACTGTCATACCAAGATCGGATATGGGTCGCATAGGGTCAAAAAAGTCGGATTTGATGCGCTTTCGCCTGGTAGCCTAAGTATTGATATTTGGATCGTTCTGTCCACGTCTACACCTGCTAGTGGTAATCAGAAATAATTGTCTGTGTCCCTGTGTTACTTACCTTCATGCTTAGTTTTGTGTGTAAATGTAAAGGCTGTGAAACTTGACACCAGTCTCTGTTGGTTTTGCGTTTGGGTCCACCTTTGCTGACTGGCCTCACAGCCTTGACAGTGACTGCTGACATATTCAACTAAGAAGTGCATCTGCTCCCACAACTTAGACATTCACATTACTCACACTCTCATTACACATACATATAGGATCTTGGGGGTGGGCACGATACACGGAATCCAAAGTACCATCAGGGTGTACACCTCACCCCTGGCGTCGTTGCCCACCTCTCAATGTTAAATACACGTAGACATTGAGGGCTAGCAGGAGGGACTCATGCGCTTACCTGCTGCTCTCTGGCAGGTAGCTCCATGCCCTCCTGGGTTTTAAATGCACCTTAGAACACACATGCATCAACACTACAATGAGCGGGTGGAGGGAGGTTTGGAGTCTTCTCTCACCCCCATTCTCTGCGACCTGCTGGAGCGGGGGGGCTAGGAGGAGGAGTTGGCCGTCCGACTGCGGTCTGGAGTGTGGGGCCTCCCTGCTGCTGCGGAGTCGGGGCGGTCTGCCTCCCCCCACCGCAGGGAAAAGGGTAACACCACCTGGGTCTGGGTGCAGTTCCCCCCTCCAGGGGCAAGGGTACCTAGACCCGGGGCTTAGAGTACGCTTGGGGAGTGTGATCGTGTGTACAGCGTCTCTTTATGTCTGTCTCCACGTTGGTTGAGTGTGGAGTAAGTGCATATGAGAGCATGAGGGTGGGAATGGATGTTTGTATATGTGTGTGCCTGTATGTCTGTGTCTATATGTCAGGTTGGGTGTCAGGCGCCACCTCTCTGGGGACATCTCAGGCCCTCCAAGGTTTGGAGGCCTATCTCCCCCTACCACCACTTCCCCTGCCAGTGGCGGACTCCCTCAGGATCGGTGCGTTGGTGGTTCTTTGTGTCCGGGGATGGGCGTCCAGGTACACACCGGCTCACTCCTTGGCGGCCGCTTATCGGGGCCTGGAGCCTGGGGCTCGCTCGGGCCACTTCGGAGGTGGGGTGCCCCCGGCCTCTCGGCCTGGGGCTCGGTCACTCAGGCACGGCTGGCTGCCGGCGGAGCTCACGGGCGCGTCACTGCAACTCCCCCTGGCTTCTGCTCCGCGGCTGCTGAGTGAGCCCTCATCTGGGACTCTCCTCAGCTCTTTCTGGGACAGTGGCGCGGCTGCCCCTCTGTTGGTCTTCCTTGGTCTCTTGTGTTCTGGGGGCCTCTGGATGTCTGGAGTTTTGATCTCCTCCATACCTGCTTCATGCCCTGGAGGACGGGGCTGTGGCCCCCCCACACCCTCTAGCAGATCATTACATGAAGGAACCTTTTAAAAAAAAAAAACAAGCGCGTCCATGCTCACAGGTGTACACACGGGTGATCACACCCACAAACTACACCCTTTTTGGCTCCTACCTCAAAGCACACTGTTCTGTTGATCTTATGTGCTGCACAATAATGTTTAATATTTAGTATTTACTGTCATATTCCCATATATCATTGTGATGTTGTTTATTCTATTACTCTTGTTCTCTTCTGCTTGTTTTCTTTTTTCTTTCTCAGCAGGTGACCCAGGTGATCGATATATGCATTTTTTTTTTTCTTCTGCTCATTCTGTTGGTTTTTGTCTTTTGCCCTTCTCCCCCGTCCCTCTTCTCAGCTGTTTCTCTTTCCCTCTTTCTTTCTCCCCTTCTTTCCCCCAGTCAAGTCTGTCCCTATTCAGTAAGTGAAAATAAAATAAACAATAAAAGGTGAATCAAATGGACCATTACGGCAAGGCTGGGATGGTCAATTTGGTAAAGTAAATCCGTTGGGCATCTTTCTTTGCCTTTAGACAACAATTCTGATGGCAAAAGAGCCAAACGGGACAGGCAAAAAAAAAAAAAAAAAAGAAGTGCATCTGCTGCATCAGACTAGCTCAGTTTTGAATTACTGCTTGGCCTTGAAAATTCAGTTTTTTGTAGGTTTAGTGTAAAACAAAATTGTTTTACAGCAATGCAAAATAAAAAGCTTTAAAATGAATTTCCTTTTAAACAATCCACACACTTGCTTACCTTATAAAAAGGTTTGATATTAATATACATTGTTACTATTCATTCCTACAGGCAAAGGGCTGGCATTTTTAAAGCACTTTCAGTTTTGGGTTTAATTTTGTTGTTTTTTTGGCCTACTTGAGGTTTGACTTATTTCACATCTGTACATAGAGCCGACTTCTAATCATGGAGACCTCAGGAACCCTTTTCATATGAAGTAACATTGCTAAGACACAAGGCAACTTGGCAAAATATACATTTCTCATTCAACTTAAAGGAAGCAGTAAAACCTTCTTAATATAAGCAAGAAAAATATTTCCTGTTCTGCCCAAACACAGATTGTTAGACATGGTGCATGGACCTTAAAAAGGTGAACTTAGTTATCTGCAGGTAGTGGTGGCTGTAGCTCAGATGGTAGAGCAGGTCACCTACTAACTGGAAGGTTGGTGGTTTGATCCCAGTCTGCAGGCCAAGTATAGTGACCCCATGTTGCTCTCTGATGCATCCATCGGTGTGTGAATGTTAGACAAGAAGTGCGCAGAAAAAAAAAAAAAAAAGAAGTCCGTGGGTAAAGGTGCAAGTTGTGTAAAGGGCTTTGAGTGCTCAGAGTAGAAAAATGCTATTTAAGAACCAGTCCATTTAATAATTAGCCTTGGATGATACAAATCTGTAGATTGTATCAATATTGACAGTAACAGACTTTTGCTGTTGTTTTATTTTAGACTTTTAGAGAGTGTACCAGAGTGCTGAAGACCGAAGAGGACCAAGGATTTATCTGACATGAACTTCCTTCCCTTGTGTCTCGGCCAGTAGCTTAAAAAGATATGCTAATCTGACTGCACCCTATTTAAACTGAATGAGTACCAAATATAACACCAACTGTAACAGCAGGTCACATTTTTAAATACACACATATAAGAAAATTATTGATACATTTAGTTACAATTCATCAGTTTGGAGACTCTTCAGTGCAAATCAGTGGGGAGGAACTCTAACTGACAGGTGTGAGAACACAGGCCACTGTAGCTGTTCACTGCTGGGCTTGGCCTCTGCTAAGCCCAGCAGTGAGTTACTGAACTGGGCTGTTGGTACCTTGTGGAGCATGTTAACTGAATTATCCATGATGGATAACAGTTCCACTACCTCACAAGTGTCCAGTTGTCAGCCAGTCACAGAACCAGCCATCCTAATCAGTTTAATCAGTCTATTGGTGTTACCAGCTCTGATGCTGCTTCCCCAACAGACCACAGCAAAGTATACTTCCATCAGTCTGTCGCACTCACCACGTGTCTTTGTTTCTGCGTCTGTAAAGTTTATAGGTACTAGCCGAGCAAGCTACTGTTAGCTAATAACCTAGCATTTCACTCGTTGGAGTAAAAGTGGTTCTGGCTTAAATAACAAACAAAGCATACTAGCAAAAAGGTGTGACGTCCTGGAGAAACTAATACATAATGCAATAGTGGCTTTGTCCATCTTTTATATACAGTCTGTGTTTTCACATATATTACAAGATTGAAAGACGCAGTCTGTGACAGTGTAGCTGAGGACTCTTTCTTACTCAGCTTGCACATTTTAGTTTATTTCATATTCCAAGTTCTATTATATTAAGTATGTTTTCACTTCCCATTGATTTAGCTAAAGTTTTGTTTGTTTTTTGACACTTTGGCTTAGCAAATGTCTAACAATTCCTAAAATTTATAGTGCTCAGCTAAATAATTTGGAATTGTTGTAAAGATGTTTCTTTTGTTTGTTTTACAGATATTATAATACTTTCATAACATCATTTGTCTTTACAGGAAGTCAATTAGTTGAATGAGTTAGTAACTAATCACTGATGTCTGCTAATCCTGTCGTTGACATTTAAGCCAGAATATTCTAAACTACGGAATCTTTAGTGTCCAATTATATGTGAACACAGAAGGGTAGCGCTGTCTCATACGCAGTCATTTCAATAAAAATATAAACATTTTATAGTAATTTTCATGTAATATTCACTTTGTTAATTCAAAATGCATCTACAGGATCTCAGAGCCTTTTGTTCTGGACGGCACATAGAAAAGAAATGACACCATTTCCTGTGCATATGTGCTCTTTTTTTATTGCAATATCTGCATGTTGACATATATTTACACTCACACACGCACATACGCTCACGATGCCAATGGTCAAACAGAACAAGAACTTTTTACTTTGAAGCACTGAACACATGACATGAGAAAACAAACGTAGCAAATTAACCAGCAGCTTTCTACACTTCACATGCACAGACTGAAACGCACACGCACAATCCCATTCGACACTCCACGCACACACTCACACGCGCACGAGTTCCCACAAAGGACCACCAAGAGACGTAGTCAAGGTCTGGATGTTCAGAGTGCAGGATATATTTATAGATTTGTTTTTAACACTGATGATGCCAGAACTATAAGAGCTAAACTGAACTGTACTGTACACAACACAGACAGGCCGGCCATCAATCCAACATTTACTTTCACTATTACACTAATTTGGTAAAGTCAACATCTCCATAGCAACAGGGAAGAAGAGTGATACTGATACATTTTGAAGTAGTCTTAAGTTCATGATAATCTTCGTTATATCTATGTATACTATTTACAGAACATAAACATACTTTATATTTAAAGGGATTACATTTACACATGGAACATCATCTTTTTTAACTACTATTAAATATTCACTAAAAGCCTCTTTGTGATCACATCTTGATATTCAAAAGGCTTCGGCATTTTTGCATGTGCTCCGTTTGATACTGCTTGTGAGGATACACATAATAACAATAATTACCTGCAGCCAGACGAGAGGTATGCAACAAATACAACAAAGACTAGCTTAAAAACATAGATGACTTAAATTCTTAAATCTTCTTTTTTTCTTTTTATACACACAATTCACATAACACCACTTTTTTGTTACAATGATCTATTGTTTTTTTCAGGTTTTAGTTGTTTTTACAGATAATATTTTTTAACAGTACGACTTCCAGTGTTTTACTCTGATATGTGTACTTGATGATGAGAATGCCGAGTAGGAGGGAAGTGATTCTGTGGTATTGCCTACAGATACATGCCGAGTTATAGAGGAACCTGTTTGTTCCTCTCTTGGACCAGGTGTGTAGTTACATAGATAAATGCATCGATGGATTCGAGGAAGATCTCTTCTTTTCCTGCTCTTCTTCCTTATTTCTGGGTGGCGTGTCTATTGTCGTGTGTTTGGTTTGCTCCTCTGGTTGGCTCTACTCATAGAAGCTCCGATCACTACAAAAGGGAAGAGTGGGAAAAGAAAGCAAGCTGTCTTACAGGTTGGTTTCCATCCATCAACACACTTCCCATTTTAGACTGAACCGTTTTAGCAACCCCCACCATAACACTAGAGTCTTTGTTTGGTATGAGCAGGCTTTAACAGGGTAGTAAACAAGAAACTGTCAGTGAAAGATGGCGGTAGCGTACGCTCCTTTATCTTCTTTCTCAGCTTCCTTGTAAAGACTGTAATTTACAAAATAAACATCATAATGTATTCGATAAGCTGAGCTGATAAACCCAAGAGGACAGTGTTTACTGAGGTCATAGATTAAGTGACTTGGTTTCAACGTAACTTTATTCTTTCATGAGTTATTTACAAGTTTCTCTTTGTTCACAGCCATTGA
>NW_024582710.1:381613-392913 GCF_018398535.1 Haplochromis burtoni
AATAGGAGCATCTACTATATCTGTTATATCTGGGAATACAAGATTGAACCTTTTAAAACAAATTGTGTTCTTGGCTATTGTAAATTAGATGTGTTAAGTGTACTCTTTCAGTGATGCTACCAACATCCTGATACTCTATTTTAAAAAAGGGGTAAACATATGAAAGGAAAGGAGATAATGATAAAAATAAGAAGGTTTAGGCTGATGAGAGATGATGGTAGGTAATGAAAGTTAATGAAATTGTTGCAGAGCAGTTGTACTCACGCCCCCTCGTCTCTAAGCAGAGACAAGAATTTGGTCACTCTGTAATCTGGATCCATCTAGAGACAACAAAATAAAGACGGAGAGGAACTGAAGAGTGGTAGAAATAGAAGGAAAAGGTTCACACTGAATCATACAGTCACATCTCATATTTCCTAACGACATTAGGCAGTGACACTAGGATGCTCCATTACATCCCTAGAACTCTTTCTAAGGCTCTAGTCACTATGCTAGTCAATTCTAGCTTGATTGTATTTGTAATAACCTGATAAATACTGAACAGTTAAAATAGTTTTGGGCCACAAATTGTCTCCAGCAATGTCATCTTTTGGAAAATATAGCAAACAACACAATTTAGATGGGTACACAAGCCCTCTCAAGGTCTAGTAAATGGACCAGTTAGAATTTCTATTGCTAGTTCCCAAACTACTGCCTATCACCAAGCAAACTTTAAACCATCAGTCAACTCGTCTGTCACACTACAGCTCACACACAAAACTTTTTCAATATGTCGCCTTGCTTCTCTACCTGCATTGACATCTCGATGAGCACGAGGAGTTTCTTAATGCCTATCCAGACCCGCTTTCCTTTGAGTTGATGTGCGATGCTGGCCCGCTCTTTGTCTGTGAAGCTTCCCAGTAGCTGCAAAGACAATAAAGCCAATTCAAGCAGCACTTAAAGTCTCTGGTATAAGTTATGGAAAAACATGCTTTTATTTCAGCTTTAGCAGCTAGGCTTTTATTTTCAGTTAAATAGGTTTTTCACCACAAGATTTCTTGTTTTTGTATGCGCATGCATTTATCCTTTTGGGAATGGGGTGGTTATGTATAATTCAGCACCTTCACCTCTGAGTGCTAGTTTAAGTGCACAATTATGATTATTTTTATCTTTAAGCAATAAAACATGCATGCTGACCTATTCTAAAATGAACGTGATTTTTTTCTGTTGTCTGTACTGTATGTTGTGGCCATTTGTGCGTCTGAAACGATGGGGCCATCTCACCTCCAAGGCATCGATTAGCTGGTCCCCAGTAGAGATGTTGGGGATATGGATGGTGGTGCTAAAAGCATCTAACATCTCCATCTCCTGTAGGACGTCCTTCCTGCTGGTGGTGCCGATGATGAGCAGCTTCCGGCCCTGCAGGAGGTTTAAATTACTTGTTTCTGTGGGTTGTTGATTACAACATAAATTACAGCAAATTATCCAGTTATTTTCTGTGCTTATGAATGATCAATTTCTTCATTAAAGGTCTTACAAGCCCTGTGTGGACTTTATTTTTACAAAAGGTTTTTCTTGTTATTAGTAAATTTACTACCATATCTCATGTCACAAAACTTTTCAGAAAAACAAACACAGTTATGTCCATCATTACCTACAGATAGAGCAGGGCGATATGACCAAAAATATTTATCACAATATATATTTGAAAATTTGCGATAACGATATAACTGACGATATAATTGATGCGAGACAAAATTCAACTCCACAACTTTACTAGCGCAAAAAAACATCCATTTATTTTCACTTAAACAAGCAGCTGTTTTTTAAGCATTAAAGCTATATAACAATTTAACAGTGCAAATGTAAATTCCTTGCTGAAAGTTTAACCAAAAGGCATTTCCAGTAGAAATGGGCTGACATATCCTGAGTATAACCATGTATAATATCTACTGAAGTTAAAAAGAGGTGCATTGCTACATTAAACTGCAGTGTGCCAGATAAAAAAGTCAAATACGTATTTCTCGGACCATAAGGTGCACGGGATTATAAGGCACATTAAGCGAAACAAAGCAGTCAGATAAATCAAACTTTATTCAACTCATTCTTCTTGCTTCCTCCACTTCCGTACCATTAATTCATTAATGCTGTATTCTATCACAGCTGCTCTATTCCTTCAGTAACTCTACAAACGTCACTGCTGTTTAGTTTCCTGTCTTCATTTATGTTGGAAATGATAGCAGAGCTGTACGTTTGAATCTTTTCAGAAATCTCTCAGTCAGAACATGCTATATCATGTTTAGGTAACTAGCAAAACTAGCGCGCTAAGTTCCGCTAGCTTCCTGCTAACTTCTAACTCCGTTAAATGTAATAAATTCTGTTTTCATGGATGCCTGGCTGTTAAACTTCATAGTCACACCTGGTAAAGCAGCAATGCTGATCGTTTTATTAAAGATGAAAGAATTTAGATAGTTTTTAACTCTCAGTGATGCTGTGTGTTCGTTTGACTTTGGGGCCTGAAGCGGAGTTTAGGACCCAGATTACTCCCAGATTTACGAGCACCTTAGTCCTACAAATACGGCAATAACGACGGCCGCTTGCATGTTCTACAAAAAATGTGCTTTGTTTTGTATCTGACAAACACCAAACCAGTTCCACATCACTGATCTTGCACCATTTTTACAAACCAAATTCTGGTTCATCCGTTTCACTCAACAATCGGCGCGTTTTTCTCATATTCTATATTCTATATTTATCTGTTCTTTGCTAAGCTGTAACCTAGCTTAGCTTAGCACAAAGCCTATTAATGGGGGAAATTAGCTAGCACTTCTATTGAAAACTAATCAAATCCACATGCCAGTACTTCTCTTGCTAACTGGCAAACAATGAATTTTAGAAGGATAAGTGGCATAAAGTGGTGTAACCTACCTACTGGACAGCGACGGACTCATTTTTACTGCCCGTTTTTGAGTATTTATGCTAAACTAAGAAAATTATCTAGCTAGCTGAAGATACAGATGAACTTTTCTACCTGTATGCACGAAACTAACTAATTTCGCTGACATTGGATTTGCTTTATATTTTTCTTATTATCACCAGAATATCATAGAAAGACCAGAACTACGTATAAGGAAACATACATGTTGGTGCCACAAAGACTATAGACAATAGAGATAATGTCACTCCATTCTTTATAAAGCTAGAGATATCATTATTGTAGTATTGCAATAAATAAATATTGCGACATTTGATTCACAGCTTATTTCTTTGCTAGAACAAGTGGACAAGAATCACAAGTAAGTGTAGTTTTGTTTGTTCTATTATTTTCAAACTAATAATAGTAATAATGCACATTTGGTGCTTTAGTGAAATAGTTTGGGGGGTTTTCTGGGGGGTTTTGGCTTGCATCTCCTTACACTAAAGCTGCTGAAAATAATGGGCTTGTTGAAATCTCAGGGGGTTTTAAGTTATCCACAGAAGGATACGGTAGCTAATCCATCACAGAGCTAAAACATATAGACATACATATAGAACATATATTTATTCACAACATTAAAGTGTGTATACAGTTTTCAGATGAACTCTGACCTTGGGTGGAGCTTTCTTGAGTAGCACCAGCAGAGCTTGAAGGACCAGATTTGAGAAACGTGGACCGATGGGCACATAGTCCAGCAAACGCTCAATGTCATCCACCACAACACAGCTCAGCTGAGACTTATAAGCATCATCAAAGACCTGAAACAAAGAGAGGAAGAGTGAAGACAGAAAGGCATTAATGCATGAGAAACGACAAGAAAACCTACAATTTTAAATGTAAACATCTGATTATTTAATGAACTGGTGTAAAGTCAAAAAGACACTGCTGCATTTACCTTTTTGATTGCCTGGCACTTGGAGATCTCTGAGTGTCCAATCATCTTGTCTGGAGAGCAAATCTTAATGAAGGGGAACTGTGAGTCCTCTGCAATCTTAGCTGCCAGGGCTGTCTTTCCACTGTGGGGTGGGCCTGTTGGAATGCAAAGGGGAAGGTACAGTTTGCTGCTGATGGATGGACATTTTTCTATTAATACTCCTCACAGGGGTACTAGCTGGATGTGTTTCTGACTTCTTACCCTCCAGTAAAACAGCAACAAGTGGTGTGCGATCACTGTTCTTGGTCTGCTGTACCAGCAGCTCTCCATCATCCAGAACATGAGTGACTGGGTCGCCCCATTTGATGATGCCATTCATGATGTAGCTGGAGTAGTCCTCCTGGTTGGTACCAAATGCCTTAGAAAATTTAAAGAAGTATTAGGAACATTGTTTTGCCTTTTTCATATCACTGGATTAAACTGTATTCATAACATAAGCTCATGACATCATCTCTGAAAACAGCAGAGACATACTGGTTTGATGTCATTGTTGAGGGATCCCATGAAGTCATCTCTGGTGACCTGCAGCTTCTCTGCCCTTTCCATGTCCACCTCAACTGTAGAGGTAGCCTGGAGATGAAATCATCACATTTAAATTATGACAAATTAATGGTGCAATGTCAACTCAATCCCCTGTCACTACTAATCTGAAATATCTACAAAAAACAAAAGTCAGTAAGTTTCAGATGAGCATAAAATCAACTAAGGAAAGCAGAGGAGCAAGTATACAGCTGTTGATTTACTGATTGATCTATGCTCCTACCCTCATCTATGGCCTTGAGCTGTGGGTAGTAGATGAAAGAATGAGGTCACTGAAATTAACCTCCACTGAAGTGTGTCTGGGCTCTCCCTTAGAGACAGTAATATATATGCATTGGGTGATATAAACAATGCATTGATGCCCTAAAGCAGGGATGTCGAACTCCAGGCCTTGAGGGCCGGTGTCCTGGAGGTTTTAGATGTGTCCTTGATCCAACACAGCTGATTTAAATGGCTAAATTACCTCTTCAACATGTCTTGAAGTTCTCCAGAGGCCTGGTAATGCACTAATCATTTGATTCAGGTGTGTCGACTCGGGGTGATATCTAAAACCTGCAGGACACCGGCCCTCGAGGCCCGGAGTTCGACACCCCCTGCCCTAAAGTGTATCAGTTGCTGTGGTAAACTGCATTTCTTGAACATAGACGCGCAGCAGCAAATCAGTAATTAAAATGAACTAATTAGAAAGTTGATCTCCATGATCATAACTACCTAAATTGGCAGAAAGCATATTTGTGCCATCCACTAACTTGGAGGAGGCAGGGTTTATGACCTATACTGCTGCCAGGCACCAAAACTGAAGTGACATCTTTGCTTCAGTTTTGGGGAGATGCTGTTGTCCATGATTTTTACAGCCACTGATATTTAAATCTGATATCTGATCTGTGTTTTAGACGAAAACTATTCATGTGGATGGTGTTTCTGCTTCGTCACTACACTGACACAGCGCTATGTATGCTTTGTGTATTAGGAAGTGCCTAGTGACCTTGATGTGCCGGTTCATGGCGGTTGACTGCGCAGCCCTGACCAGACCCTCCAGCTCTGCACCGCTGTAGTTCTTAGTTTCTGCTGCCAGTTCCTTGACGTTGACGTCAGAAGCGAGAAGGTTGAAGCTTCGCATCTTGTTGGTGTGGATGTTTAGGATCTGGACGCGTCCCTTTTCATCAGGAAGACCTAGAGATTAGAATGAGGGTTAAAAAAAAAAAAAAAGAGTAGGAAAGTTCATTAGTATACAGGCTTCTATTCAAAAACATTCGAGCTGAGCTTCCAACTAGCACTAGCCGTAGACAGTATAAAAGATGGATATAGCTTCTGGGTATTAAAATGGAAGCCAACATTCAAATCCCTTAAATGTGCATTATTTGCTCCCACCAGGGAGCAATGTCGGAGGTTACAAGAAGAACTGCAAGTCTTTGGGAGAACAACCTTCCTACTGAGTTCATGGTCTCAGTCACTCATACTGAATTAAAAATTAAGTCGGTTTTATAAGTCTTGGTTATACTCTTGTTACATCCAAGATGGCAACAGTAACAATACTCATTTCGTTGCTTGAGAAAGGGTCATCAAAAACTAGTGGGTGAAAGCACAGTAGCTACTGACTCTGGGCACTAGCTTGCTTTATGTGCTAATATTAACTAGCTAACAGAAATGCTTTAGCTACTGATTAGAGACACTTTAATGAAGCTTATGCCCCAAACTTCGTATTTTTTACGGTGCTGACTGAATTACACGGGTGCTACTGAGTACCACTTCACACTAAATCCATTGGTATCAAATTTTAGCAGCAGAGAGAGTTTGTATTTTGCATTAGACCCTGTGCACGAGAAAATGCTAACTTCCTGTTTTAAGACCGGATGTAGGGTTGTACATTTCCGGTAGCTTTATTTTGCAGTCAATCGCTACTGCGAAGGTGGACTCCAAAATCATGTCCAAAATACGAAAACGGAAAGATTACGTTAAGTTACAAAGAGCAGAGGGTGGGAACACTCACCATTGCTGTGTCATAAAAAATCTAATGATCAATTTTGATGTTTGAAGAGCGTAGCTCGATTGTTTGTTTACATCAGCGGTCTCCAACCTTTTTTTGCGCCATGGACCGGTTTATGCCCGACAATATTTTCACGGGCCGGCCTTTAAGGTGTCGCGGGTAAATACAACAAAATAAAACTAGTACCGGTACTGGAAAAAAAGAAGATTTATTCATAACACACATGAAAAGACCCAGGAAAACCAAGTTAACGATAAAAACGATAACAAAATAACGCTGAAAACCGATAAAAACCCTGAAAACCATACATTTCACACCTGAGCCTCAACTTTCGCGGCCCGGTACCAAACGACTCACGGACCGGTACCAGTCCGAGGCCCAGGGGTTGGGGACCGCTGGTTTACATCACTCAACACAAACTGCATTACTGCATGCAGAAGACACATCGTCCACATTCAGGAGCACATCTCTGTATAGTGACAGTTCTTATGATTTAAACAGGCAAATGTCCAGCATTCAAACTACAGGTGAACAATAGTCAAAGCCATATGTTTCCCCGTTATATCGATATCAGTACACAGCTACACAGCATGTCAACAAACTGAAAAAAAGCCACAGGATATAAGAAAAATACATGAATGATTGCGGGTAAGGGTCTCTATATATTAGCATTCACGAAGGGTATTTTACGACTTATCTTCACAATTACAGTGGTCCCTCGCTATAACGCGGTTCACCTTTTGCAGCCTTGCTGTTTCGCGGATTCTTTTAGTGCAGTTTTGCATGCTTTTTTTTTTTAAAGTGCATTGTGTTCTGCGTCCCGATTGGCTGTAGATCACTGTCGATCTCCTCCATGCCGTGCCGTGCTCTCCTGTACAGTACAGAATCGCTACATCGATCACTAGCAGTGTGACTCTGAAGTGCTGTACTGTACGTTTGTAAGTTTTCTCCCCAACAAACACAACAATGTTGATGAAGGCACCTGCGGTAGCACCCAAAAGGCAAAGGAAGATGCTAACCATCACAAAAAGTTGGACTTGTGGACATGCTAAAGGAAGGTAGAAGTTATCTTTTTTTTTTACCATACCACACAGGTGTGTGTGTGTGTGTGTGTGTGTGTGTGTGTGTGTGTGTGTGTGTGTGTGTGTGTGTGTGTATATATACACACACACACACACACACACACACACAATAAATGTTTGGGACTGAAAACAGGTTTTGATCTTTGGTTTCATTCTGTAATGGACTTTTTTTTTTAACGAAGGTTTGAACTTTAGAGAGTTTAAACAAGAGAGAAAAGTGTGAAACTGTTCATGCATGTCTAACAAAAGTGTATAAAGTGTGTAGTGAGGGGTTTTACAGTCTTAAAACATCTAAAATAATTGTAAAAAATAAAGCTGGCTATTTCGCAGATTTCACCTGTCGCTGGTTATTTTTAGAACATAACACCTGCAATAAACGAGGGAACTCTATATATAAAATACCAAGAAATTTCAATCCTTTCTCTCTTTTGCTCTGAGGCGCGAGGGAAAAATATCGACAAGTCGATGAACATCATCTATAGATATATTCGGTAAATGCTCAAGACATCTTGAGAAATGTAAATCGCCGCTTGATTCGTCCATTTGGTTGACTTTTTTTGGAAAACCCCACGGTAAACAAGCTGCGAATATCACACCGGAAACGAAGCGCCCTACAGGAGTTTCCCCACCGGAAGTAGCATATGCTAAGGCGCACATAGTCTATTGCTCAATAAAAAAAAAAGAAAAAAAGTTAGCAGCAGTGTACATCTGAGTTAAAGGGAGAAAGAAAGGAAGACCATGTGACATCACTCCAGGGCAAGCTGAAAGCCGTCTCACGTGTGGTTACACTTTTCAAAACCCAGTGTGTAGTGCAAAATACGAAAGCTGACCATGGCAACACATCTAATCTGTGGAAACACCGAGTTCACCGAAGGACCTGCTGCTAACTGTAGTATGTCTGATGCTAACTAGATTTTTAAAGAGGGGTGTAGTAGGATCAGGGCCATGAGCTATAGACAGGAGAAACAGGGACTACTTTTTATGGATAAAGTTGTTCCATTTGGCATGCACACTGTGTTCTGTGGATTGTTCAGAGTAACAAAGACCCTTTTTTTAGGAAGAGGAGCTGCGGTTGGATTTTCAAAATGTTATTCAATTAAATGGAAAAAAAAAAAGATTATGTTAACGTGGCATGCCTCTACATACCATCAGGAGAAAGCCAGGACAGTACGTTTATTTAAAGAAGAAACATTTTTTCCAACACTGATTTTCCTGACACAATATGTACTTTGTACTGTGACGTCTTATAGGCCGAGTATAATGAAATGTGTTTGTGTCATTCAGAAGCTTAAAGGTGGTTGCCTTATTTTCCATTTACCTCAATGATTGGATAAGCCCGGGTTTACAGTAATACTACTACTGCAGCCACAAAACTACAAACTCTGAAATAATCCACATGTAATCCAGTTTATATGCCAGAAAAATATCATCATGGTTCTGCTGTGGAAATGATGCTATTTGGATTTAGCTGACATTTTAATGGTTTGGATTAATGGTGCCCCACCTTATAGCAAGCCATTCAAACGAGCACACTGCATCACATTTTATTCCACGTGTGCCTGAGACTTGTACCCAAATGAGGATCAAGTATTTAGAGAGAAAATGCAATCTCACCGATTTCCATTTTCACCTCAAACCTGCCGGGTCTCATCAGGGCGTCATCTATCAAGTCAGGCCTGTTGGTCATACCTGGAGAGAAGGAGCGAAGGCAAGATAACTGTGAACCCAGAAGAATTCATGCTGTTAAAGATGCTACACTGCATTAACTAAATTTATTGTTTAATATGGATAAAATGGTTTTCCCAGCTTTCATGGAAATAAAAAAATGATTGTTGTTGACTCATATAGGCCTCTTATGTGTTCGAACGTAAGGGACTCCTTCTCTCCAACCATTACATATATTTTAAAGCTAACAATGGGTTCAGTCATTTCCTCTGATGCTACTTACCAATGACCAAGATGTTGTTAAGCTGCTCCACGCCGTCAATCTTGGACAGAAGCTGGTTGACAACAGTGTCGTGCACGCCTGTGCTGCTGGCGCCCGTTCCTCTCTGCTTGCAGATGGCGTCCAGCTCGTCAAAGATAATGATGTGAAGGCCACTGTTAGCGCCCAGCTGAAAGTCCGAATAACTTTGTAAGTTGTGTATTTATTTTTAGATTAATACAAGTACAGAAAAAAACACCAAGTATTACTTACCCTCTTCTGTTCCTCCTCAGCCTCGGCGAACAGTTTGCGGATGTTAGCCTCAGACTCTCCCACGTACTTGTTCAGGATCTCTGGGCCGTTGACGACCTTCGGCTCGCGGGCGTTGAGCATCTTGCCAATCTGCCTGGCCATCAGCGTTTTGCCACATCCTGGTGGTCCAAACAGCAAGATGCCCTTCACGTGCTTGCAGCCTGGAAGAAGGAAAGTTGACGGCATGATGAATGTTAAAGGGACAGAGGCAGAGAGGAAGAAGGAAAGAAGAAGAATCAGAAAGAAGAAAAGGCAGACGTAAAATAAAAGAAAGAGATGGGGCAGGAAAGACAATGGGAAGGACACTGAAGATGTCAGATGATGCCAGACATGCTATGAAGTTGTCCAATGTGTTCAGTGCCACAGGGAGGAGACTAGATTCATAAAATGGGCTGTAAAACCAATATAAATGCTTATTTTCTGTGTGTATCATGAATAAAATAAAGGGTATGGTACAGGTACTGTGGTTTTGTTCTTTCACTCTGTTATTGCAGTATATATTATTTTTTATTAGCATGGGGAATACACACAGTACATACAACATGCTGAGGTTTTCCCAGCAATGTTTGATCCATAACAAGTCACAAGCTGCTTATGTTGCATTTTTTAGGTCTTGCAAAAACAATAGAAACAGATACATTTTCTCACCATCAGCCCATTAAGGAATGGGAAACAGAGGTTAAGATGCAAGAAATACTCCAAGAAAGACAATCACTCTAGCTTAGTACAAATGAGAGAATGGTTCCTCACCCATCTGCTCCACAATGTCAGGGGGAAAGACTCGGGAGGCAAAGGCTCTGCGGAAAATGTCTGAGAATTCCTTGTCCAGACCACCAATTCCCATCTTTTCAAAGTTCCAGTCTGGGTTGATGATTGTCTGTCGTGCCTCCTTGGTCTTTGCCTTGCCTGTTAAAACATAAAGGGGAACGATGCTCAGATATAAGGAAAAGTCAGTGAGGAAAAAAAGCATTGAAGCTTTTCTTGTGGGCAGAGGTGCTGCATAGAAAATGCTTTTTTCTGAGAATGTGTTCTTGCTGCCATCTTGTGGAGCACTTGTATTTATACTGACATGAATTGTTAGTACAGCTTGAATTTGCCTGTGTTTGCAAAGCTTTTTTTTTTTGTTCATGCTTGCTATGAGCAAACTACAAGACAGAACGTACCGACTAGTGTGAGGGATGAATTCTCAGCCTTCTCAAAAATCACCTGGCTGTTGCCCACCATCAGACCAACGTCGATCTGTCAGAGATCAGAGTTAGGGTCAATACTTCTTATGTGAAAATTGGCACATTATAGGTAGCATAAGGATTCGCTTGTATTTTAGTCAAATGCTAAATAATCATGGTTTCACAAACTAGAAGATGTTGCTTTTCAAATCAACTGCTGCCACTAAGTTTTGTTTGGGGTAGGGTTAATGTCCACTGTTTTTAAACAATTTTGCCAATAAAGCATGTGGCTTAACTGTCTGAGGTCTACAGTGGGGCAAAAAAGTATTTAGTCAGCCACCGATTGTGCAAGTTCCCCCACCTAAAATGATGACAGAGGTCAGTAATTTGCACCAGAGG
>NW_024582710.1:394348-409730 GCF_018398535.1 Haplochromis burtoni
GGGAACTTGCACAATCGGTGGCTGACTAAATACTTTTTTGCCCCACTGTAAGTAGTCATCAGTGATGCTATCAGAACATATGATTTAAACTCTTTTTAAAAACTCCTGAGTTTTAGGGTTACAGTTAGGGCTGGGGCTGTTACTGATGCCAATGCAGACCTCACAAGTTTAAAAAGCTATATTTCGATTGGTATTAGGACATCTGCCAGGATAAAATCTTGATGTGTTGTATTTATTTACTTTTCAAATCTGTGGTGATTATTGACACAAATTGCCATCCATTACCCAGAGATCACTCTTCTTCCATTTATCTTTTACATTTTCTGATAATACATCCGTGCCTCTCCTCCCATTAAAACATTAGCTGGGAGAGATCTCCTGAATGTCAGTATTCTGTGATATCCGGTGGAGACAACGTAAGAGCGTAAAAGCACAGATACAGACAGATAAATACAGCAATTACAGCACATAAAAGACATCATACAAACAATAAGTGGATTACGCTTCACATGAATCCAAACAGGAAGCCAAAGTCAAAGAAAAAAAGTCCATATTCTTTGTTATGTTGAGTTACATGCTTGATAAAGGTCTAACCCAGGGGTCGGCAAGTGTATTTTATTTATGTTAGTTCTTTTTAACTTGTACTTCTAAATTGGAAGATTATTGTGATTTTGAAATATAAAAATAAAATTATATTCTATTATTTTTTCATCGCTCAAAATAAGCGTCACACTCGCGGAAGCCGGTGTACCCGCCGAAACGCCTGCATTTATCGAGACTTTCAACCCCAGGTAGGCCAGTTATGGATCTTCGGATCTACATTATGTCAGCAGCTCCACCGTGAACTATGTTACAAACAAACAGCGCTCACGCCTCACAGACGACAGCTTACAGTCCTGCGTAAACTGACTTCGCATATCCCTGATCTGCAGAGGCTGTGCGCAGAGGTTCAGGAGCAGAAGTCTTATTGTAAACATATCACGGCAGACCCGACGATGTTTGCATGAACACGCTTTTCAGCATCTCTATATTAACCACTTTTCACACACTGTTGCTGTACGCACACAGCCGGCTGTAGCTTTACAGCTCACAGCCCGACACACACCAACGCAACAGCATAGATAGCACAGACGTTGAGGCGTGATTGCGGGTTCCGCTCAGGTGCGTCGCCTCCCCAGCAGCGGCGCTGCAGACCACGCCCCGCCACACACATTAACCAGGTAAAATACATATTTAGGCAGAATTTTGCAAATATCTATTTTTCAGTTTTTAGCTGCATAGTGCTTTTTTCCAGTTAGTTTTTAAAAGTCGGGTCAAGGCTCCAAAAGCACAAAGGTGATATAAGGGCGGCTCACAACAGTTTTTGTTTGCTGGGTCCTTTTAGTTCAGCATCTTTCCTTTTGTTATATTTCTTTAAGAGTTCAAAATGTGTTAATTACATAAATAAAATTTTCTCTGTAGCACTTCATGGATGTCATAAGCAACACACCTTAGTTGTTCACACAAAGCATAAAAGTAAAAAACAATATATATAGTGTTATCTTCATTTTAGATGTCAGAAAGTATTTGCGGCTCAGTGTTTTCTTTTGCGTGGAAACCCCTGGTCTAACCATAAGGTAAATTCATGTACCTGCTTTGTGTACCAGCGCAAGCGTTAGCTAACAGGCTTAGCTTAGCGACCATAGCCTATCAGTAACATAGGACAACGTTAACAGTTCAGATCATAGGGAACTTTATTAGTTTCATTTTTGAACTTGCTAGCAATTCTGTGGTTGTGTTACAGGTTCCCACAAACCTGCCCCAGTGATTACATATAGTTTTACCTTCGGGCACTATCAAAACAACTTTGTTCTAGAATTGCTTTTGTTTTTAAAAGACATACTTTCCAAAAACACATGTAGTAAATGTGCTAAAGGTAGAAGCCATACAGCAGCTCTCTTGTGTCATCAGCAGCTTCTTGCTTGCACTGGTGCATTCTTTCAGAGTCATTGTGGTAACATTTATTAAAATATATCTTCATATCTAATGGTTTCCTGTCAGAGTCAAATCTTTATCTTTGACTCTCCAGCACCTGTAGCTACACTTTATCTCAAACACATGGAGACGTGATATAGAATCAGCTGGATTCATGCATGTTTTACTTTGCCTCCCTCCCTTTATTCCCAACCAGTCATGACAGATGCCTGCTGCTCTTTGACCCTGGTTCTGCTGAAGGTTTCTTCCAGTTAAAATGGAGTTTTTCCTTTCCACTTTAACCAAGTGCTTGCTCAAAGGGGGTCGTCTGATTGTTAGGGTTGCTTCTGTATTACTGTAGGGTCTTTACCTTGTGGTAAAAAACCCACCTTGACATAACTGCTGTTATGATTTGGTAATATATAAATAAAACTGGATTGAATATAAACGTCATGTATATTCACTCAGAGTCTTATGACATCAAAAAAGATCCCATTACAAAAACCCTGTTGGTGACAAAGGTCGGGAATGACCATGTCTCATTTTTTTCCTTTTTTTTGCATTTCCAAATAACAACAGTGGAAGCTCATTTTCCTCCTCAGTCACCTGGTCTATGAGCAGAGCTACTATGGCAGCGGTAAGTTCCAATTTGGGAATAATCACAGGTTTGAGTTTATTAATTGCTTAACTCTCTTGATCTTTGTGTCCCATCCAAGCCTCATTCATGTTAGTTTTTGTGGGATTAGCTTTAATGTGGATGACAATGAATAATAAATGGAGCTCACATCAAAAGTGAACTCTCCTGGTGAGAGTTTTGTCTCTTAAATTGAATTTAAATTGAAACAGGTTTGTTTCAGTATATCATTGTATGGCTGGAGATCTTTCAACAGGTCTGGCATCCCCATTAAAGTCCAGATACTTGTTCTTCTTTATTATCGTCTCTTTAGGTACTGAAAGGTTAATGGTTCTGCTTTTACTGAGCAAGGTGTTTAACTTGAAATCATTGTTACAACACAGTGTTAATTGTGTGCAAGTTTCAGTTCCTCCCCTTCATCCACTACTTATTTAGGAAGATGCCCAGTTAAAAATGATTTAATGCTTTTCTATTTATTCAATCCACACTGTCTTGTGCACATTGCAGGGAAAAGGTCTGCACACTATAAACAGGAGAGGATATGACACCAGAGCTGCAGCATCTTCTACTTTTCTAACACACAGTTGTGATCGCCACAAGAATCTGAGAAGAATCTGGGTGAGTTGTATGGCTTTGCAATATACTTCAGTCACTATCTTGGGGCAGTAGGTGCAGTGGGTCAGAATGTTATTGGGGAAGAAAGTCGACCCAATATTGCCCCAGTGTGTCACGAGTGTGAACAGGTGAATGTGACTTGTAGTTTAAGACATTTTCAAACCAAAAAGTCTAGAAAAAAAAGTAAAAGAATTTAAATGCACTACATTTAATTCAATAACTGCTGTTCTGCAGAAACACTTTAATTTTAAAGCTTTGTTTAGCACTTTGTTTTCTCTCAGTTGTTTTCCTCTTTCATTTCATGGAGGGTTTGGAATATCATGCAAATCTTTATGTCCCTAAATAGCCAGTCCTGCTGTTACAGTTTCCAGCTCAAGTTGTTACTTCTTAGCATTTAGAACAGCTTTTTCAGAACGTTTTGGTGTAAGCCTGGCAGCTTGTGACAGTTATTCAACCTTTGACTTGTTTTGCAGTAGTAATGCAAGACCAGGAAGATTGTGATGGCCTCAGTGAACACAGTGAATCAACACTCTTTATATGTGAAATACAGCTTTGAGGTGTAACATTCTCTCTAATGTGTTTACAAAGGAAACTCAACAATTCATTTAGACACCTTATCCATAAATTCTCGCAGCGCTGTCACTGCGGGGTTTGACTACAGCTTGACGAGATGAAGTCCCACGTCTTTCTTGGAAATAAAGTTAAAAGGGATTTTTTTTGCATAATTTGCAAACAACACAGATTTTTGATTAAAACAACAAACTTTGCACTTCTTCATGCTTTCAGTCTCTGCACAATTCAATTTGTCTATTCTATTTGTCTAACTATATTTGTGCACACTGCATTGAGATAAAAGTACATAAAAAAATCATCATTCCAAAAACATAACCTCCTTTGTGGAGGAGGTAATATTATGAGTAGGGCTTCATTTCTCAAATGCAAATCAATTTCAAGCTTCCTCCCTGGAGTTTAATTATGAAAGCGTAATGCGTTAGTCCAGCACAAACAACAAAGTCCCGCAGGTGCCAGGACTGACTCACATCCAGACTCCCGTCCCCACTAAACGAGCCCTAACTGCAGGCACTTCCAGTAACAACCAGGCTGTTACTGCTCAGTTCCTGTTTTTACCAATAAGCGATTTCCAAGCTGTATAACTCAGAGCCTCTACATCAAAACCCTGATTTACTTTACTTTCCCTGGGATAATTTGGCTGATCTTGTTATTGTGACTCAGTACCTTTTGCTGTTTCTTTCCAGACGCTGGTTCTCCTTTGAGGATGCTGGCATCCATGGCCTCAATATCCTTTACCACCAAGCCAAACAGCTTGTCACAGAAACTAAACACTAGCTGAAAGACAGGAAAGCAGATGATGGTACATCAAAAGTCAAATGTTATGCCTCTGAATATCGATATGTGTGTGAGTCTGACACTTTGAGGCATGGAAATAAAAACCTGCTGGGTGACAGAGAAGGCCTGGTTGTTGAACTGCTGGATGAACTCGGCGGCCATCTTGTCTGAGTCGTAGGGAGAGGAGTCAGTACTCTTCTTCTGCAAGAAGTCGATTTCGATTGTCATGGCGCCAATGCACTGCTTGGACTTGTCAAAATTGTAGTTGGCCACTGATTGGACAAACAAGGCTACAATTACTATCATATTTAGGTTAATGAGTCAAAATCTGCTTTGGATTTTTATAACAAACCCTAAAAAACAATGAATCTAAAAGTAAAAGCTGCCGCTGGTCACAGCAGATGTATGTAACACACGAGGATATAAATGAACAACTAATAATAAACCATTACAGAAGAGATTCTAATAGATTTTTTTAAATAGGAACAATTTGCAGTATTTGACATTATTAATAGTTTGCAAAGCCCCATCCTAAAGGTAAACTGTCCAATTTTAACTGTAGCAATTAAGCTACATGCTTAGGCATTAAAGCCCAAGTGGCCTGCACAAGAAATGAAAGCAAAGATTTAAAAATGTATTTGTCTTATAATTCTCAAATATGGGAAAAAAGCACAAGAAGTTAACCTACCATAGAACCAAGTCCGCCAGAGCTTATATTATATTTTTACATGCTGTGGAGCCATTTTTGGGAGCATTTCAAGTTGCTATACATCAATACAACCATTATAGCCCAGATTTTAATAATATGTATTCATTAAGTGCATAGTAATTACATAAATTGCAAAAAAGTGCAATAAACTACAAAAAAATTGAAAATCGTTTTTGTTTTTTTAACATACATTTCTAGTTAGAGAAATTTAAGAGGCTTATCCCTCAAAACTGTAAATACAAAAAAGTTGCACAAAATAGTTTCCCACCACAGGAAATTTATTTTGAGTGTCTTCATAGTTTTATTTTTGAAATACACCAATTTTTATATACTGCAGGAAAAACGAAAATAAATATTATACTGCAAATTTGCAAAAAAGCAGCATATGCATCAAAATAAACTATTTCCAGCAGTGCAATATGAGTCGTAAGCATCCCAGAAACTACACAGGAAGTCATGAAGTCAAAGATAACTTTTAAAAAGACGAGTATAGGCCCTGAGGCCCTGATAGTAAAAAAGACTACATTTCCGCGAAAATGACGTCACTTCCGGTTTCGGGCAGGTAATGGCGGAAATGCAAAAGTTCGCGCTGACGTCTATTCCAACGTAGGAAGTGTTATGACCAGCTGATTGGATCGGTAAAGCGTGTTTCTGGAATATTATGTTTTTGTTCCTGCAAGCGCTTTTTATGCAGTTTTTGCAAAGCTTTATGTGGAAGGAAACTGTGACCTAGGACAAGCTGATGGCATAAGATGCAAGTACAACTCCTCCGGTTTCATATGCAAAAAAATTTTTTGCGCTAGCTTACGTGGTTGCAGAGCTACCGGGATTTAAAAATAGTTACGCAAAACAGAGCGTGCCGCTCCGATCGGCTGTAAATGGTTAATGAAACGTTTTCATTTATTTTTTCAACATGTGTCACAGTTCTTAACTGTTTAGCTGCAGTGATCTTTAACAAGCTAACAGGCCAATGCTACTATATAACTGCCTCAGTGATTTCTAGAACTACATAATAATAATAATAATAAATGCAAGAATATCTGTAACAATCTAATAGGACAACTGCTATTATGCTAACATTATTAGCTCTGGGAGCTCAAGGAGCTTTTAAAAAAAGGACGTTTAACATCACATGCTTCTAATTTCAGCATAAAATACAGCTTAAGGAACTGCAGTGCAGACACCACCCTGTCCTGCACTTTATTGTGTGCCTGAGATTACTTACATTACCCGAGAAAAGTCTGCAAAACCAACTTAGTTCATTTGAAAATGCAATATGTAATCTTAGTGCCTAACATATTATATTTGAATAAAATGGAGTTTTACATTAATGACTTGCTGCCTGTTTGTCTTGAAAAGTCCGTATTTATCACAGAAAGTAAACTGTCTTAATTTACGAGTGCATCTATATGCAGCAGCTGAAAGCTTGACAACAGTAACTACAGAGGTTTTGAGTTGGTATTCTTAAACATCAAAATCAGCAATCAGAGAAGCGCATTTCATACCTTCCACCTCCTGACCTATGGAGAGACCAGCCCATTTCCTCTACAGGAGAGAAAAAACAAAGAAGAAAAGCCTGAGCATGTGGCTAACGCGTACTTAACAAGTCTGCGAGTTTTTGCATGTGTGTACCTGTGGCAGGCTGAAGGCGATGCTTCCTGCAGCCACAGTGTGGTGGGTCTTGACTGTAAACACATACTTGTGGTTGGGTGTGGTCTTCACACTCACATGTCTGTGGAGAGAGATTGGATTACAATTTTTATCTTACATTACATGTTTATAGTTATTGCTCAAGTTGAAGCTGAAGGTGTCTTTAAGGTTATTTAGATTTTTTCAGATAGCAACTCTGAGATAGCAAAAGAATGGAGCCCATGGCCTCCAAGCCTGGAGGATCCCAGCTCTGCCACCTCACATGAACTTGTTAACAGTCAGACATTAAACGGTGCTGTTAGGACTGTGGGCCGGTTGGAGCTTCTCTTTCTCTTGCAGCAGGTAGAACTGTGGGCAGAGCTGTATTTCCAGTGCTTGCTCCCGCACTCCTGTTTGTCATTCTCCTTTATCCCTACCGGATATTTAAGTAGTGGCTGTTGCAGCAGTTCTCTACAAGATCATTGTCTCCATTACAGGGATAACTTGGCCAACGTCAGTGTGACTTAATCCTTTTTATTCCCAGTTGATCTTCTTAATGGTTCTTGAACTTCTCACCTTCAAGTGAATTCTTTCTTCACCTGCCCTCTGGAAAAACTGAGCCACTGCAGGATCATACCTGTCTGCCCACTCTCCACCGCACTCCTTCAAACCTCAGCCTGCTCACCTTCAGTCAACCATCTCCTGTGCCCCTGGTGCTCACTTATACAAGCAAGCCTCTATTACGATGACTATTGGCTGACACATTGCATCCCTTTACTCCGTCTATCGCTAAGAGCAATCTGCCCTCTCAGTCTAAACCAGCCAAGCGCTTTTCTCTCGTGCATTGTAAATAAATAAAGGTTGCAGATGCTGAAATATGTAATTATTGTACAGTGGGATGCAAAAGTTTGGGCAGCCTTGTTCATAGTCATTATTTTCCTGTATAAATCGTTGGTTGTTACAATAAAAAATGTCAGTTAAATATATCATATAGGAGACACACACAGTGATATTTGAGAAGTGAAATGAAGTTCATTGGATTTACAGAAAGTGTGCAATAATTGTTTAAACAAAATCAGGCAGCTGCATAATTTTGGGCACTGTTGTCATTTTATTGATTCCAAACCCTTTAGGACTGATTATTGGAACTCAAATTGGCTTGGTAACCTCAGTGACCCCTGACCTACATATACAGGTGAATCCAGTAATGAGAAAGAGTATTTAAGGGAGTCAGTTGTAAGTTTCCCTCCGCTTTTAATTTTCTCTGAAGAGTGGCAACATGGGGGTCTCAAAACAACTCTCAGATGACCTGAAGACAAAGATTATTCACCATCATGGTTTAGGGGAAGGATATAGAAAGCCGTCTGTTTCCACAGTGAGGAACATATTGAGGAAAATGATAGACCACAAGCTCAGTTCAAGTTAAGGCTGGAAGTGGCAGACCAAGAAAAATCTTGGATAGACAGAAGCGACGAATGGTGAGAACAGTCAGAGTCAACCCACAGACCAGCACCAAAGACCTACAACATCATCTTGCAGCAGATGGAGTCGCTGTGCATCGTTCAACCATTCGGTGCACTTTACACAAGGAGATGCTGCATGTGAGAGTGATGCAGAGGAAGCCTTTTCTCCGCCCACAGCACAAACAGGGCTGCTTGAGGTTTGCTAAAGCACATTTGGACAAACCAGCTTCATTCTGGAATAAGGTGCTGTGGACTGATGAAATGAAAAGTTATTTGGGCATAACAAGGGGTGTTATGCATGGAGGAAAAAGAAAAACACTTGCTACCTACAGTAAAATATGGTGCTGGTTCCATCATGCTGTGGGGCTGTGTGGCCAGTGCAGGGACTGGGAATCTTGTCAAAGTTGAGGGACACATGGATTCCACTCAGTATCAGCAGATTCTGGAGACCAATGTCCAGGAATTAGTGACAAAGCTGAAACTGTGCCGGGGCTGGATCTTTCAACAAGACAACGACCTGAAACACTGCTCAAAATCCACTAAGGCTTTCATGCAGAGGAACAAGTACAACGTTCTGGAATGGCCATCTCAGCCCAGACCTGAATATTATTGAACATCTGTTGTGTGAGTTAAAGAGAGCTGTCCATGCTCGGAAGCCATCAAACCTGAATGAACTAGAGATGTTTTGTAAAGAGGAATGGTCCAAAATACCTTCAACCACAATCCAGACTCTCATTGGAACCTACAGGAAGCGTTTAGAGGCTGGAATTTCTGCAAAAGGCGGATCTACTAAATATTGATTTCATTTCTTTTTATGTGGTGCCCAAATTTATGCACCTGTCCGATTTTGTTTAAACAATTATTGCACACTTTCTGTAAATCCAATAAACTTCATTTCACTTCTTAAATATCACTGTGTGTGTCTCCTATATGATATATTTTATATTAGGGCAGTTGTGGCTCAAGAGTTGGGAGTTTGCCTTGTAATCGGAAGGTTGCCGGTTCGAGCCCCAGCTTAGACGGTCTCGGTCGTTGTGTCCTTTGGCAAGACTCTTCACCCGTTGCCTACTGGTGGTGGTCAGAGGGCAGCCTCACCTCTGTCAGTGCGCCCCAGGGTGGCTGTGGCTACAATGTAGCTGCCATCACCAGTGTGTGTGTAAATGGGTGGACGACTGGATATGTAAAGCGCTATATAAATACAGGCCATTTAACATATTTAACTGACATTTTATTGTAACAACCAACGATTTATACAGGAAAATAATGACTATGAACAAGGCTGCCCAAACTTTTGCATCCCACTATATATGTCAAAAAGCATAGTATGATTCACTGGTATCTGTATGTGGTTTGTGATTTTTTTTTCTTTAATTTTCTTTTTTTAAATTTATTGCTTCTGCTGAACTGATCTGCTGTCTCTCACTTTAAAATGCCAAATGCAGCAAGAATCACATGACAGGCGAAGAGTCGAAATGCTTATCAAGAAGTGCAAAATGATGCAAACACACACAAAAAATGAATATAAGGAGGACTGTGAAGAATGCCTCAATGCCACCCAACAAGACTGAGGTGAGTGCGACAATGAGAGACAAAATTACGCACGAAACAACGCAGCTGTATCTGCTGTGTTTGACACTCGACGTTCCCACTGTTGTGGATTTCACTGGCAATAATTACAGACCCCAAAATACAAAGAAAACCCTCCCCTAGTTTCATTACGTGGTCAACAGTCATTGACAGAGAAGAACTTGGACCATAAATCAGGGAGCATCACCAGCTCCAGCGCCCTGGCCTTTACCTTCCATGTTCTCACACTTTTAGGTATCTCTTGATAGAGCAGCCTTATTGGTTCACCACACACAACCAACAAATGGGAAGAGTCTTTCATGTACTACAGATTCTTCATTGTTTTACTTATGAAGCCCTGCGACAGACTGGTGACCTGTCCAGGGTGTAGCCTGCCTCTCGCCCTAAGACAACTGGGATAGGCTCCGGCCCCCAGCGACCCTGAAAAAGGATAGGGGGAAGCGAATGGATGGATGGATGGACTGAGGATCACATCAGATGTTACCCTTTTTAAAAGCAACACAATGAACTGTGTATTAGATGTGTAGATTTTAACCTTCTGAGTTCTGAGTCATCACAGGGTTAGGGTTAGAATTCACACCTATGATAACCTCAGAAGCTCCAGGATAGCCCCAAAGTGAAGACCTGTACAGGATGTGACCCACCTCTTGCCCCATGGCAGACAACAGAATCTTCAGTTTGACCTGAGTGCAGATTTTCATCAGATTCCTGCAGCTTTACTTATCATTGTTGCATAATAAAGTGAAATGATAATCATCCACTGCAAGTCACTTGCTGTCGTCTCCAGGATGAATAATGGGTGATAAAGTGGGCGGTCAGGTGGGTATTTGGAAAACTGATTGGAGAGATGCCCGGGTGTGTGCTCAGATTGATAAATGCGACGGTGATTAGGTAATAGGAAGTACTCACTGTCCTGACTGCAGATCCTTCTCACTCACCACGGCACAGTTAGTCAGCGACAGCTCGTCTGTCGGGCATCGTGCCGCTTGCATGGTCTGCAGAGAGAAAGACAGCAGAGGAAGGACAGAGATGCAAAGAGCCATAATTGTTTGAGAGATACTGGGAATGACCACACACATTTTATTCCAGTACACTTTTTAAAATTCTTTTAACTTGGGATTGTTATAAGAATTTCCTCCTAGCGGGCACTGAGCCTGTGAAATGTCATGTAAGGAGGAAAAATAAACACAATGTATTATAAACTGAATTTTTGAAATATAGGACACTGCCGTGAGATGTTTCTATTCAGTTGTAACATTACTGACATGATAGCTCAAGTAGATGCATTCCACCTGTTAGAAACAAGGTGGTCCAACCTGAGAAACCCACTATTAGATACACAAACAAACTTTATTTGTCACGTACACAATCATACAGAGTACAACATGTAGTGAAATGCTTGTGTCCAAGCTGAAGACCTAGCTGCGCCATTCCAGGGCTTGGTTTTTTTAGCATGGGGGATCTAGCCAGGACCCTTACTGGATACCAGGTGGGAATTGAACATGCGATTACCACTCCAAAAGGTGTGTAGTCTTACCACTACACTATCCAGCTGCTGAGACACCGTGCTAATACCAGGTCGGACACCCCCTTTGCCTTCAGAACTACCTTAATTCTTCATGGCACAAATTCAAACATCCCTCAGAGATTTCGGTGCAGTAAACTCATTGACATGTTCAAAAACAACATTCTCAGATGATTTGAGCTTTTTGACGTGGGACATTATCCTGCTGGAAGACGATGGGTCCACTCTTTTCATAAAGGGGTGGACGTGGTCAGCAACAATACTCGGGTAGACTGTAGTGTTTAACTGATGCTTATTTGGTCCTAAGGGGCCCAAAGCCCCCACATCTTTACAGCCTGAACTGTTGGTGCAAACCAGGATGGATGGATCCTTGTATTCACATGTTTACATGTTTCTGAATTCCTCATCTGAACATAACAGCAGAAATCGAGACTCATCAGATCATTTTCTATTGTCCAGTTGTGAGCCTGTGTGAACCGCAGCTTCATTTTCATCTTCTTGGCTGACGGGAGTGAGGAGGAGACAGAGTATAGGGAACTGTTGGACCACACTGTGCAGTGGGGTGGTACCTCCTCCAAAATGTGGCAGAGACAAAGGAAATGGTGATAACTTTTATGACAAAGTGAACACATTTCCATTCTGGGAGAAGACGTAGCATTAATGGAGAGCTACAGATACATGAGCATTCACCTCAACAAATGACCATCTTCGTAGGAAGAGATAGCTGGTGTTGTCTTAAGTTGCAATGCATCTGACTTCTCACATTTCACCACAGACATCATTTAAATGTCACAGCCTACCTGAGTGTTGTTGCTGACCGTGTCAATTTCTTTGTGACTTCAGTATACCCATTTTCTGATGGATGCTTCCAGCTGGACAACACACCTTCCCACAAAGCTCCAATCATCTCAAACTAGTTCTCACTCAAACAGTGAATTCGAGCCTCTGCAGTTATGAAATCCCAATATTCTGTAGAACACCTTCAGGATGTGGAAGAATGAGAAATTTTGATTTGCAACCAACAAATGAGCACACACTTTTCTTTTTCTCATTTTTCCTCACAATATTCATGACAGCCAGTCTCATCATCGTCTAAGGGTGTCCTGCTGCTTTACATTCAGTCCATGTCAAATCTCAACCAACCTCCCAACTCAACAGAGGAATTTTCTGAGTATGAATCCCTTCTTTCAGTTCATCCACTTTTCCACTGACACAGCAGCGAACACACTGACACACTCTCATTTGAACACAAATTGAAATCCTTTGCAGAACAACCACGTCTGCCACACTGAACAAAAGTAGGCAGATAGAGAAATTCCATTGCACATTGCTGCAGCATGACCACATGCAGTGGTAGCCATGGTTACTGCATTAAGTGACGACGGAGAGCCTCTGGTGATAAATGAGTATTGCTTTTCTGTAGGGTGGGGTTTTAATAATCGATTCATCGATTAAAATCGATTCTGGCTTGGATAACGTGATATCGATTCATTAAAATCCTGAATCGATTTTTTTATATATAAATGTATTTTGCCCAAAATTCCAGAATCTCAGGTGAAACCTCACAAAATTTCAACAACCACCAAACATTTAAAACAGTAAATGAGAGCAGCAACAGGCTTCTGCACAAAGACGTAAACACAAAGCTCGACCCGTCGACGGATCAGAATCAGTGAGATGGCGCCTTTCTCACCCGACGGCATGGACACGGTCGGGGCTGAAAGCCGACAGCTCGCTGATTCTGATGTTTCGGCGGGTCGAGCTTTGTGTTTACGCCCTTTTTGCGCTGATTCTAAAGCTGTTAGTTTGATCTCTCTCCAAACAATATTGACCAACCAGCATTTCATGCACAGCTCTCTCTCTCTCTCTGTATTTCAAGAACAGTTTCCCGTCTATCCCCGAAATCTGTTTTCTGCTTTATTCGCTTGCTTGTTACGCACAAGTCTACCATTATTTACAAGCTGTCGGCCAATGGTTTTTTCCTACTTTTACTTACTTCCGAAAAGAAAACCTAATTTCTGCCGTTCAACAGGCTTCTGAACAAATTTAAACTTTTTAAAATTATACAAAATGCAAAACGCTGTGTCTCTAAAAAAAACGCCGGAAACTCAAAAGTAATGTTCATAAGTTGATTAATGGTTTTCTTTCGTTTTTGATCTACTGCAGAATATTTTTATAAAATCCCAGGCAGGAAAATCACCTTCATGTTTTTCTGTGTTTTATCCTCAGCTGCTTTGACACAAAGGCCTCTGCTGTGATGCTCACACCTTTGATAAAGTCTGGAAAGTGTCAGCTTCCTTTTTATAGATACAAAAATATGTAAATGTACTGATCTGAATTATAATATTTCTGACTGTCTGAGGCAAAATTTCCCAGATTCAAATCGAATTGAATCAAATTGAATTGAATCAAATTGAATTGAATCGATTCAGGACCTTGTGAATCGAATCGATTCTAGAAGTCAGTGACGATACCCAGCCCTACTTTTCTGCTATGTGAATCCCTCGGCGGGAGCACAGGCTACAGATCTGCGCTCACTGTGAACACATGCTTTTTGTTTTTACTGAAGCTCTTCATTCTTTCACTGGCAAATAAATCACATTTATGCACACGGGTACACTGTACTGCCAAACATCTTAAACTCTGGCCACGATTTCAGTCGAATGATTGGTTAACAGCATTTTCCTAAAGGGAAAAGTAGAATTAATAATTTACTGTCATAGGAGCATAAATAGTGTCCTCTGGTTACAGGCAGATATGGGCAGTAACGCGTTACAAATAACACTTTACTGTGATCCAATTACTTTTTTCAAGTAATGAGTAAAGCAAGTAAGTAATTTGATTACATTACTTTCTCGTAACCACACTGCATTACTAAACCGTGATTTTGTTTGTGAGAGTGTCTCATGACAATGACGTACGAGTGTGCGATGTCCGTGGCAGCAACAGACGTGTGCAGATCAACAATGTATCAACATTACTTTGAGTTGGATTCTGTAAAAAGTGACAGAAACATCAGCGTCTGCTTTACACTCTGTGTGGAAAGAAAACTTCTTTCTACAGCGAAAAATGAAACTTCAAAACTGAGCAAGCACCGCGCTGCCACAGGAAGGTGAAATTCACAGAGAAACCCCCGCTGTGATGACCGCTGCTGCACCGGGCAAACCTCCACCAGCCCCACTCCTGCTAAACAGGTGAAAATAGATTTAAAGTGACAGGACTCAGAGCTGCTGAATCTTTAATTTTATTTATTTTATTATTTATTTATTTTTATTTATTTATTTTATGTTTTACTTGCATCTATTTCAAAGAGGGAGTGTAAACACAAAAACATTATTTTATTTTATATGCTGGAATATGCACAAAATAGGTTTAAATGTTAAACAAATTTCTTCAAGTCAAAGACAACTGCATATAATTTCATTTTTGCTTGATGCAATGTGCATAAAGTTAAAAGATTAAAACTAATAAAACATAAAGAAAGACTTTTTCATTTGATTACATTTTATATGATGCAGAGAAAATAAAATTGGGCTGAAAGGTCTATTGTTTTCTATGTATTCAGGTTGTATATCATGTTTTTTAAAGTAACTAAATAATTAAGTAACTCATTTTGAAAATAAGTAATCAGTAAAGTATAACTTTCTTGGAGAAGTAATCAGTAATTAGTAACTAATTGCTATTTTTGAGTAACTTGACCAACACTGGTTACAGGTCAGCTTAATAATTTGCTTAATACATCTGGTTTAAAAATGTTAAAACATGATGGCGAAAATGTGAAATTTGAGACTTGACCAATCAAAGACTGAGGCCACAGTGCCGATAGCTGTCTATGAGTACACCAGGACTTTGGTCTCAGTGGATGGACATAAGAGTAGTGCTACACCCCAGTTCTGAATTGTACAGAAGAAGATTAGGAC
>NW_024582710.1:409750-428201 GCF_018398535.1 Haplochromis burtoni
TGTGTGTGTGTGTGTGTGTGTGTGTGTGTGTGTGTGTGTGTGTGTGTGTGTGTGTGTGTGTTGGGGGGTCAGGATTGTGAGGAAAATCAGATTTCTGACATTAATCTCAAAATTCTGGCTTTTTTCTCTGAATTCTGAAAGATGAAATCCAACCCCCCATTTCTCTCTCCATAGTCCCAAGTTCTCTTCTCTAAAACTGTCTTGCAGCAGGCTGGGAAGCATACAGTTGGGTATTGTCACCATAGTGTGTGAGTAAATCAATCGACCAACCTTTGAAACTTTATATGTTAGGAAGAAAAGAGGACCCAGCAAAGATCCTTGGGGTGTCCCAGAGAAAATCAAGTGAAGTTTAGCAAAGGTTTAACCACAGTAGCCTACTACAAGAGGATTTGATGGCCCACTATGTCAGTGGTCAATAATTGATGTAATAATCAGGCATTCATAATAGTCGTCCATACAGCATTTATATACATGCAGAATATGACAGGGGGTTGTTAATTTGGGTCATCTGAAAGATTGAAAGCAACCTCAGAGTAAAAACATCTTAAACTGGCATCTTCATCGTCCATAATTAGTTATATTCCAGTATCATAAATGATAGATAAAAATAAAAGGTACCCCTGACTTATCATCAGCTATACTTTTATGCATCCATATCTGGTATTTATAGTGCAGGAAGTGTAAAGCGGATGCTTTCACAACACAGAGAAAAAGTGAGACTGCTGTGAGTCTTTTCTGGTAAATGAAGCCTGGAACACTTAGTGATGAGTTACCAGCTGCCCTAAATTTCACTGAAATGCTTCATAATTAATGCTCTAGAGATGGAATTCCTTCCACTGCTTGCAACGGCAGATTTAGGAGTCAGGTAAGACTCACTTAAATTTCTGTAACTTGTTTTTAAATTCATCACTTTTGCATCTGGTAATTAAGAGCTGGTATTAAAAAAAGAGCAGCATGCAGCTCGAGTGTTTAGCCTCCTCATCTGGAAAATAGCTGTCAACAGAAAATTGTTGCACTGGCAAAATTCCATATTCAGATCACTGAGTAACAAAACAATCTTTGCTTTAATCTGTTCTCCAAAATTCTGCCAAATCCAACTTTAATCTCAATGGGATTTAGGTCCAAGCAGAAATATGACCTCACAGTTAATCGCATATGGATTACAAAGTTTACATGCTCTTTTCGACTCTTTCACATCCACTAGAAAATATAGACAGGCGACATGTTGCTACAATGGTCCGAGTCCACTTAGAGGGAAGCGCCACTGCAAATCCGAGCTTGTCTAGAGCCACCTTTATCCCATGACAGACTTTTCAACCTTTACTACGATGCATTAGCATGCATTTTTCTTTATTTTGTCATTTTCTGTATCTGAATGTGTGTAATACTGCAATACTGCACATTCTTTGTGTCTTTAAATGACAGCAACATAATAAAGAGAAAACACAGCTTTTAATATTAACTGTTTGTTGCATCTAAAATGAATGAAATGCATCAGATGTAGCACGATACTGGTAGGAGAGGCAAACACTGCAGTGTTGGCACTGTGCCCACATCACCTGCACCTCAGCAAGTCTGAGCAGACAGAGGTGATTCAGAGCAAGACCGCTGTGTCCAAGACCCTTAAAGGGGCATCTCACATCATCAAAATAAATGGCCTCTGCTTGTTTCTAGTCATTTCTATGGTTTGCCGTCATGTTTTAAAACTTACATAGCACCAGTCAGTGTAGCTTTATCGCATACTGTACACTGTAGTGCTCAAATATAAAGAGGTACATGCAGGAAAACCCACAACACACAAAACTGTGCATAGTGACTGTAGTTTTTAATCAAAGCTAATCAAATGTATGTATGAATATTTCTGAGGATTTCTGGTGGTCTGTTGATTTAACGCTACATTTCAATTTACTTTTTCTTTTCAAAAGAAATACGAAACACTAACTCTCTCACCTTTACTGATGTTAATAATATAGATAGATTCAATAAATACAAATATTTAAGGCATATAAATTATGCATGATGTTTAAGGCCTCGATAAAAAAAGAAAGCTATGATATTATGGTAGCTCTGGATGAATCTTCCTAGCACTGCCCTACTTGTTGATATAATCTATTCCATTAGTTCAATGGAAAAAAAGGCTTTTCCCCTTTTGATTCAACCAGTGGAAGATGCCGCTGCTATAAATTTTACATGGAACATTTTTTGTTCTATCCAAAACGTTTTAAGTATATTATGAGCTTTTTTATCGACTGTGCTTTCTTCCAGACCCTATGTGGACACAACAACTAAAGCAATGGGAAGTTTGTTTTTTAATTATGCCAAAATTAAAAATGTAATGCTACACTGCTGCAGCTGCAGTTGTAGTTCATAAAACTAAACTCTGAGCTCAAAGATACTGTAAATTTTGTGAAGCCAAGAAGAAAAGACCATTCTCACTCCCGAGGCGTAATATAGAGACCATTTGTCAAGTCCCGAGCCGTTCCTGAGGAACGCAAAAGGTGACCTTCCGCGTTCTTATATTATGGATGAAATCCATAGAATGACGCTCCTGCGGTAATACACGTTCCAGCCCTGTATTCCAGCCCTAACCATAACCTTAACCAGCACTTTAATGACATTAGAGAGTAAAACAAACATACATGTGTAGATTCATTCCAAATGGCTCTCATGTTTCCTCATTTTTGCGATCTCGTAATATAGGCATACGTTGGGTGTCCGGAAGTGTAACATACTGACGATTTGTCACCTAGCATAAAATGTTACGCTTTGGGAGTGAGAACGTGTCGAGGAGAAACTCGTAGCTGAGTGAAAACCTTTGGTGGGGAAGAAAAAGGAGTATTTCATTTTTTACAGTTATTATTTATTTCTACAATAACTCAGATGTCCTAACTTGTTCAAATACAGGCGCACTTTACATGCCATATATTTGATGATATAGTATACTGTTTGTAATTTCTTCGATTTTCTTAGATTTCAAAAGATGCTCTTTCAAGTACAAGTAAGCCTAGACTATCCTCACTAGTCCAAATGTGCACAGAGGAAGCATAATGCATTAGAGTTCATTTGCAAATCATCACAGACCAACATCTAACCATGGGGGATCAGAGAAAGCCATTTTCTAGTCAGAAGGAATGAAAATGAATTAACTTTCTGGAGCAGAGTACAATTGATGACAGATGCGGTAACGCTGATGCTTTTAGCAGTGGCAAAGAAATTGATGCGTGTGATGCTGTAAAAAGCAAAAACACTTGGAACACAAATACTGTACAAGTAGGGGTGGGTTTTGATTATCGATTTATCGATTAAAATCGATTCTCGCTTGGATAACGTGATATCGATTCATTAAAATCCTGAATTGATTTTTTAATATAAATTTATTTTGGCCAAAACGCCAGGATCTCAGGTTAAACCTCCCAAAATTTCAACAACCACCAAACAGCTAAAACAGTAAACGAGAGCAGGAACACGGATTCTGCACAAAGACGTCAACACAAAGCGCGGAGCCGCCGACGCATCAGAATCAGTGAGACTTTCTCACCTGACTGCACGGACACGAGCTGAAAGCCGACAGCTCGCTGATTCTGATGTTTCGGCGGGTCCGCGTTTTGTGTTTACGTCATTTTTGTGCTGATTCTGAAGCTGCAGGTTTTTCTCTCTCCAAACAATATTGAGTAAACCAGCAGTAAAAGAAGATCCAAACTACGCTTCACATAAACATCGTCATGAATTCCCTCTGATTGTTTTGCTTCCACCACGATAAAAATCACACTTCATGCACAGCTCTCTCTCTCTCTCTCTCTGTACTTCAAGAACAGTTTCCCGTCTAAAAACCTGTTTTCTGCATTATTCGCTTGCTTGTTACGCACAAGTCTACGGTTGTTTACAGCCTGTCGGACACGTTTTTTTTTCTTGCACTTCCAAAAACAAAGCCTCATTTCTACCATTCAATACTGAACAAATTTAAACTTTTTAAAATTATGCAAAATTGCAAAATGCTCAGCTGTGTCTGTAATCAAACCTCTGTAACTTTGCTCTGCTTCATGCCAGCAGCATCAGGTAACGTTCATATGTTCATTAATGGTTTTCTTTCATTTTTGATCTACTGCAGAATATTTTTATAAAATCCCAGGAAAGGAAAACCTTCATGTTTTTCTGTGTTTTATCCTCAGCTACTTTGACACAAAGGCATCTGCTGTGACGCTCACACCTTTGATAAAGTCTGGAAAGTGTCAGCTTCCTTTTTATAGATACAAAAATATGTAAATGTACTGATCTAAATTATAATATTTCTGACTGTCTGAGGCAAAATTTCCCAGATTCAAATCGAATTGAATCGAATCGTGGATCGAATCGATTCGGGACCTTGTGAATCGGAATCGAATCGATTCTAGAAATGAGTGACGATACCCAGCCCTATGTACAAGCTTGCCAGCTGCATCTCATCCAGGCTAACCTAGAAAACATCTTATACACAGTGAATATTAAACAGACTATTTATAACCAAAGGCCATGCCTCTGATCTAATTAATTTTTAAAGGCTGTCTGTCAAACATTTGTGATAAAATTCACTATGATTAGAAGAGGTGAGTGGGTTGTCTTATGCATACTTCAACATATAAAGTGGAGGTAAATGTGGGATGTGTTGGCCACTTGCTTTAGGTGTGATATCTTCAGGAGTTTCCAAGTCTTTTGCCCAAATAATACTAGATAAAGATCATCTTTATATTCAGAAATTGAGCTTGCACATATCCAGCTCCCTCACATATTTGGACATTATCCAGTCTTTAACCTGCCAGTTTCCTAGTGCAAAATCTGCATGGTGGCTGAATGTGCTGACATACAAATCATTGCAACGGTCCAAAACTTTCCATTGAGAGAGAGAGAGAGAGCAACTGCTAGCCTGTTGTGATTACATTAACATTGTCTGAAAGTTAATTTATGAGTCCATGTATCACATTCCCTCATTGTGTAAGAGTCTGTCTGCATGTAAATTCTCGCCATTTTATTTTTAACCTGATGGCCAAATGATTAAGGTGCATTAGGGGTAGTAGTAAGCTGTCACTGCAGTACTTCACCGGGGTATTTATGAGTAAAAATGAATCAACTGTGAAAAAACAACTCAGATAATAAGCAGGGCATATCAGGCCATCCTCATTTGGATTTTGCACTGCAGGCTGTTTTTCACAATCCACTAAATCACTCTGATGAAGACCGTGGATGCACATTCGCAAATTTATTTCTTGCTTTGGAGAACATGAATGTCTGCAGGGATCACCAAAGTCATTAGAAGTTATCCAGGAAATTACGACCAGCTAATGATAGCAGGTTCCTTATTCTCTCTGTTCACATTCTGTATCATGAACATCGCAGCAGAAAAATGTGTTTAAGACAAAATATCGAGAGGAAAAAGAAAACTGCCACTCCTGGTGCTTCCCTGCTTCCCTTTGTAAGTGTTCTCAGTTTTACAACATTAAGGCCTACCCAGAAAACTGACAGATGTCCTGAGTATATATAGCTACCATATTCTGATGACTCACCCAGTCTAAAGCGTTTTCAAGCTATAATCCATGTTCATGTATTATTATTATGGTTAACGCATAGCAATTATTGTGATGTATAAAGCTTTACAAAACACAATACCTTGAAAAGAACCCCTTTTGATGTCCATCTCTAGCACAACCCTTTGTCTTTTAGCTCTTTTGACAGCTACAATGCATTTCAAGTACATTTTCTAGCTTTTGTACTTTGGCCCAAGGTCAGTGTTTATATTTTATTTTCATCCTTCTGACAGAACAACACAATCAGCAACTGATTTAGTAGAAGTCATACCTCTCACTCATTCATTTCTAACCAACCTGGCCTGTCCATATCACCTGTAGTACTGGCAGCTACCCAGTCATTCCACGGATGGACAGACTCCAACTTCACCTATGAGTTGGAACAATAAGAAGAACTTGTTCATATGTAACTACTGAGCTCAACAATATGCTAAGCCTAAGATCATAGTCATTAAAATCTTCTGATGAAATGATACATTAATCATAGCTAAAGCCAAAAACCTCTTCACAAATGTTAAGGAATGCCAACTGTTCACTTTAGGATTTTTGGTGTCAGCAAAGTTAGCTAAGATGCTGTAAAGCTTGGATCCACCTCACAGTATTATATATTTCTGCAAACTATCTGCCTGGTGAATCAAAATGGTAAGTTCCTAATGGAACAGATCCATTTTGTTCTGGAGACTTGCAGTTTCACAGGGGAGTTGATTAATGGATGCTCAGGAGCTAGCATTTCCATCCAATCAACATGTGACACCAGCTTGAGTTTGCTGCCAAAGACTCGGTGGTTGCCGGTGGTTGCCTCATATCTCTTGAGGTTCGAGCCAGATATCCAGGCAGCAGCGGGAGGCTGACAGCAGTGACGCAAGCAAGCTATAGAACCGACTCTTCGGTCAGAGAGTGAGCAGAAAATAGCAGATATATCCCACATAAAAGAAGATGGCAGCTCTCTTTGAGAGTTATACACCCATACATACCTTGAAAAATATTACGACCTTGTGGGCGCCAGTGGAGGCAAGCAGAGAGGAAGGACAGAAGACAGCATTTGAGAAGGAGGGGGACTCAGAGCAGCAAGCTGCTGGAGCTAAGGTGCGAAGCTGTGGTGGCTGCAGACAGGTGCACTTAAACTGCATTCACATGTATGGAATGACTCATGCATGTACATATACAGATTACCTGGGGTGGTGAGGGGTTAGAAGTGCATACAAGCCAGAGTTGGGGTTTGCTTAGACTAAATTACAAATGTCTGTAATGTTCTTTGGAACTTTTTCCCAATAAATAAACCCCAAGTCTGGTGGGCTCATGCACAAAATGTTATGCATGTCACAGGACAATATGTCTTCCACACACTGGAGACAAAGTGACAGCTGCAACACTGTGGTGAGAGATGATGGACAGAGAAAGAAGTCAGCCATTTTTTCCCCTGATTTGTGAATATTCATTTATAATGGATGGATTGTGACATGGCATTAATGTAATCATACTGGTAATGAAAACTTTCACTGCAGTGTGTGAAATGACAACAACTTCACATCCAATTTTGTCAATAAACAAGTCAATCACGAGGCAAAATTTTGGAAAATGTAACATCTGAAAATTTGATTAGAATTGCTCCAAAGCAATTGCTTTGTTCTGTTATGGCTGCTAGCATTGTTAGCATCAGTTAGCATTAGCCAGCATGCTCAAACAGACAACATATATCACAGGAAGGGTACCAAAGCCACAAGAAAACAGATTAACAGGTCTTTAACAAGCATCATTTGTCTTCAATTTTGCTCTGTGTCATCAGTAAACCTGTGCTTGCCTCAGTGCTCTGACCCCCCTATGACAGCTCTTTTAACACAGTAGGAACAGCAAAGGGATACAACCTGCACAAAAAACATGTGAATAACTTTAAAGGAAGCAACCTTGCGAGAGCACACAGGATACACAAGATCATTTGATTTCATATCAGCTCTATCTATCTATCTATCTATCTATCTATCTATCTATCTATCTATCTATCTATCTATCTATCTATCAAAAGCCTTTCAAAGGCTTCATTGTGTTGTAAGTCTCTAACTCTCACTGTGAGACAGAGACAGACAGACTGACTTTGGTCTCAGTAAGTATGCTGAATTTTGGATCTTGCAACTGATTGATTTATCATCATTAAAAGATCAGAAACAGCTATGGCGACTCAACTCTTATGGGAAGGTTTACCACAAGGTTCAGGAGTGTGTTCATGGGAGTCTTTGACTCAAAGTCTCCAAGCTAATTTATCCCAAAGATGTTCTCTCAGGTTGAAGTCACATTTCTGTGCAGGTCAGTCAAGTTTTACTAATCCATGTCTGTATGGACCTTGCTTTGTGCAAAGTCCCGAAAGTGGTCCACAAAGCTGGGAGCATGTAATTGTCCAAAATGTCTTGGTATGCTGAAGCATTAAGAGTTCCTTTGACTGGAACTAAGGGACAAACCCAACTCTTGAAAAACAACCTTAACCACCCACACCATAATCTCTCCCCCCAACCAAACTTTACACTTGGAACAGCTCAATCAAACAAGAATCGTTCTCCTGGCAACTACCAAATCCAGACTTGTCCATCAAATTGTCAGACAGAGAAGCATGAGTCGTCACTCGTCAAGTATATAACCGGTATATTTTACTTATATATAATTTCTTTTATAGTATCGGAGCGATCGTGGCTCAAAGAGTTGGCAGTTCGTCTTGTAACTGGAAGGTTGCCAGTTCGAGCCCCGGCTTGGACAGTCTCACTCGTTGTGTCCTTGGGCAAGACACTTCACCTGCTGCAATATGGCAGCCTCGCTTCTGTCAGTCTGCCCCAGGGCAGCTGTGGCTACAACTGTAGCTGCCTCCACCAGTGTGTGAATGTGAGAGTGAATGAAACAGCAGTGATTATTACGGCTGTTTACATTCCCCCACAAGCCGACACTGACCGAGCACTCAGGGAACTGTACAGCGCGATCAGCAGCGAGGAAACCGCACACCCAGAGGCAGCGTTTATCACAGCCGGAGACTTTAATAAGGGAAACCTGAAGAAAGTCTCACCCAAACTCCACCAACACATCCATTTTAACACTCGTGGAGACCGGCTACTCGACCACTGCTACACCTCTTTCCGGGATGCGTACAAAGCCCTCCCCCGCGCCCCATTCGGCCAATCAGATCACCGCTCCATCCTGCTCCTGCCCGCCTACAGGCAGAAGCTGAAACAGGAAGCTCCAACCCGGAGGGCGGTGCACTGTTGGACGGACCAATCGGAGTCTGCGCTGCGGGACTGTTTTGATCACGCGGACTGGGAAATGTTTCACGTGGCTGCTAGGGACATTGACGAGTACACAGACTCAGTCTGCGGATTTATCAGGAAATGCGTGGAAGATGTCGTCCCATCCAGAACAGTTAAATCCTTCCCAAATCAAAAACCCTGGATTAACGGAGATGTTCGCGCGGCACTGGCGGCACGGAGCACCGCCTTTGCCTCCGCGAACACATCGGACTACAAACACGCACATTACCAACTCCGGAAGACGATCAAAGCAGCCAAACGTGAGTACAGGGACAGGGTGGAGCAACAGTTTGACAACCCTCGGAGTATGTGGCAGGGACTAAACACGATCACAGACTTTAGAGGGAAAACCAGCACACCGCAGACCACGGCCTCTCTGTGTGAGGATCTAAACGTATTCTACGCTAGATTCGACACAGCGAACACCATGAGACCGGACAGTGTGCGCACCGCGGATGACGTCAGTGCGCACACTGTGTCTGAGGAGGATGTGCGGAAGTGCTTCAGGAAGGTGAACGCACGCAAAGCTACTGGTCCGGACGGGATTCCCGGCCGCGTCCTCAAGTCATGCGCGGCTCAGCTGGCTGGAGTGTTCACGCACATCTTCAACCTTTCCCTCTCTCTGTCTGTAGTCCCAGCCTGCTTCAAAATGGCCACCATCGTCCCTGTACCCAAATCCTCCACCATCTCCTCATTGAACGACTGGCGACCTGTAGCCCTGACCCCCATCGTAAGCAAATGCTTCGAGAAGCTGGTCAGGGACTTCATCTGCTCTGCACTACCCGACTCACTGGACCCTCTACAGTTCGCATACCGCCACAACAGGTCCACTGATGATGCCATAGCCCTGACACTACACACTGCCCTGTCACACCTGGAGAAGAGAGACACGTATGTGAGAATGCTGTTTGTAGATTACAGCTCAGCATTCAATACCATCGTTCCCTCGAAGCTGGACAGGAAACTGCAGGATCTAGGACTGAGCAGCTCCCTCTGCAGCTGGATCCTTACTTCCTGTCTGACAGACGCCATCCTCAGGACCTTCTATCACTGTGCCATTGAGAGCATCCTCACTGGATGCATCACCACCTGGTATGGCAACAGCACCGCCTACAACTGCAAAGCTCTCCAGCGAGTAGTGCGGTGCTCTGAACGGATAATTGGAGGTGAGCTTCCCTCCCTCCAAGACATCTACAGGAAGCGGTGCCTGAGGAAAGCGGGGAGGATCATCAAGGACTCCAGTCACCCCAGCCATAAACTGTTCAGACTCTTCCATCAGGAAGGAGGTTCTGCAGCATCCGGTCCCGTACCAGCAGACTGAGAGACAGCTTCTTCCACCAGGCCATCAGACTGCTGAACACGTCATAGACACCTCAGCTTCACTACTGGAACTTTAACATTATGCACTCCATACTGTACAGTAATGCCACTGTTTTGCACATGTCTCACTCTGTATATTTTATTTTATTTATTTTATATATTTTATTTATTGTTTACTCTATTTAATTTGTAAAATATGTGTACACACACACACACACACACACACACACACACAACACCCCAACACCCCCACACGTAGGAAAATATTTAGTATACACATCCAGAAATGCATACACTATTATATATTGTACATATATTTATTAGTTTCAGGTTGGCCATTCTTGTATTTTGCTCGTTTGTGTTGTTGTGTTTGCACATCTCTGTTGCTTGTGGGGCTCGCACACAAGAATTTCACTCGCATGTGCTGTGCCAGTGTGCCTGCACATGTGATGTGACAATAAAAGTGATTTGATTTGATTTGATTTGATTTGATTTGATAATGCTATCATCATGAGTAGATATAGAAATTCAGTTGTGATCATTAATAAAAGTAGATAATTATAGCAATCCGGTTGGGAAAAATGTGGCCTCATTAAAATGCTGCTTTCTTATCAATTGTAGAAAGGTTTACCGTGTTTCTCAATTTACTTTTGATGCCATTACATTCAGAAGGAGAGTTTAATTTTGAAAAGGTATCTTTCATTCCTATTGATTGCCACTTGCATCAACATAATTTGCTCATTTAACTCAATCTCCATGACATGGCTACACAAGAGGAATGGCCAGGGATGAATAATCTTATTGCAAGACTTGACAAGGTGTAAAATGGTGAAAGACCCAGGAATAACCAAGCTGTGCAAAATCAGTCATAGTTCTACCTATAAGAAATGCAGTTCCCATCCCAGATTAACGCTACAGACTCTGAAAGGCAAGTTCCTTGGCAGCGGGATCATCTGGATATGGATGGCATCCCAGATGGATGTCCTCATTTGCTGTTTGGCACAAAATGTCAAGATTATAATTTGTTAAGAATGTTATAATTCAATTCAATTCAATTTTATTTATATAGCGCCAAATCACAACAAAAGTCGCCTCAAGGCGCTTCATAGATACAGAGAAAAACCCAACAATCATATGACCCCCTATGAGCAAGCACTTTGGCGACAGTGGGAAGGAAAAACTCCCTTTTAACAGGAAGAAACCTCCGCAGAACCAGGCTCAGGGAGGGGCGGGCCATCTGCTGCGACCGGTTGGGGTGAGAGAAGGAAGACAGGATAAAGACATGCTGTGGAAGAGAGACAGAAGTTAATAACAGATATGATTCAATGCAGAGAGGTCTGTTAACACATAGTGAGTGAGAAAGGTGACTGGAAAGGAAAAACTCAATGCATCATGGGAATCCCCCGGCAGCCTACGTCTATTGCAGCATAACTAAGGGAGGATTCAGGGTCACCTGGTCCAGCCCTAACTATATGCTTTAGCAAAAAGGAAAGTTTTAAGCCTAATCTTAGAAAGTAGAGATAGTGTCTGTCTCCTGAATCCAAACTGGAAGCTGGTTCCACAGAAGAGGGGCCTGAAAACTGAAGGCTCTGCCTCCCATTCTACTTTTAAATACTCTAGGAACAACAAGTAGGCCTGCAGAGCGAGAGCGAAGTGCTCTAATAGGGTGATATGGTACTACAAGGTCATTAAGATAAGATGGGGCCTGATTATTTAAGACCTTGTATGTGAGGAGCAGGATTTTGAATTCTTGGATTTAACAGGAAGCCAAAACAGGAGAAATCTGCTCTCTCTTTCTAGTCCCTGTCAGGACTCTTGCTGCAGCATTTTGGATTAGCTGAAGGCTTTTCAGTGAGTTTTTTGGACATCCTGATAATAATGAATTACAGTCGTCCAGCCTGGAAGTAATAAATGCATGAACTAGTTTTTCAGCGTCACTCTGAGACAGGATATTTCTAATTTTAGAGATGTTGCGCAAATGGAAGAAAGCAGTCTTACATATTTGTTTAATATGTGCGTTGAAGGACATGTCCTGGTCAAAAATGACTCCAAGGTTCCTCACAGTGTTACTGGAGGCCAAGGTAATGCCATCCAGAGTAAGAATCTGCTTAGATACCATATTTCTAAGCTTTTCAGGGCCGAGTACAATAACCTCAGTTTGATCTGAATTAAGAAGCAGAAAGTTAGCGGCCATCCAGGTCTTTATGTCTTTAAGACATTCCTGCAGTTTAACTCATTGGTGTGTGTTATCTGGCTTCATGGACAGATAGAGCTGGGTGTCATCAGCATAGCAGTGAAAATGTATGCTATGTCTTCTAATGATGCTGCCTAAGGGAAGCATGTATAATGTAAACAGAATTGGTCCTAGCACTGAACCCTGTGGAACTCCATAATTAACCTCAGTGTGTGAAGAGGACTCTCCATTTACATGCACAAACTGGAGTCTATTAGATAGATATGATACAAACCACTGCAGCGCAGTACCTGTAATACCTACAGCATGTTCTAATCGCTCTAATAGGATATTATGGTCGACAGTATCGAACGCTGCACTGAGGTCTAGCAGGACAAGCACAGAGATGAGTCCACTGTCAGAGGCCATAAGAAGATCATTTGTAACCTTCACTAAAGCTGTTTCTGTGCTGTGCTGAGCTCTGAAACCTGACTGAAACTCTTCAAATAAACCATTCCTCTGCAGATGATCTGTTAGCTGTTTGACAACTACTCTTTCAAGGATTTTGATATGAAAGGAAGGTTGGAGATTGGCCTATAATTAGCTAAGACTGCTGGGTCTAGAGATGCTTTTTGAGTAAAGGTTTAACTACAGCCAGCTTGAAGGCCTGTGGTACATAGCCGATATTAGAGATAGGTTGATCATATTTAAGATCGAAGAATTAATTAATGGCAGGACTTCTTTGAGCAGTTTTGTAGGAATGGGGTCTAAAAGACACGTTGATGGTTTGGAGGAAGTAATTATTGAAGTTAACTCAGAAAGATCAATTGGAGAAAAAGAGTCTAACTTAACATCAATGGTACTAAGAGTAGCTGTAGATAATATTACATCTGTGGGATGATTATTGGTAATTTTTTCTCTAATGATAAAAATTTTATTTGTGAAGAAGTTCATGAAGTCATTACTAGTTAACGTTAAAGGGATGGTTGGCTCAAAAGAGCTCTGACTGTTTGTCAGCCTGGCTACAGAGCTGAAGAGAAACCTGGGGTTGTTCTTATTTTCTTCAATCAGTGATGAATAGTAAGATGTTCTGGCTTTGCGGAGGGCTTTCTTATAAAGCAGCAAACTATTTCTCCAGGCTAAATGATGATCCTCTAAATTTGTGACACGCCATTTCCTCTCCAGATTACGAGTCATCTGCTTTAGGGTACGTGTTTGAGAATTATACCACGGAGTCAGGTACTTCTGATTAGAGACCTTAGTTTTCACAGGAGCTACAGTATCCAGAGTCGTACGTAGTGAGGAGGTGAAATTATTAACAAGATAATCGACCTCTGTTGGAGCAGCGTTCAGATAGCTGCTCTGCTCTGTGTTGGTACAGGGCATTGAAGATGATAACAGTGGGTGGATTATATTCTTAAACTTAGTTACAGCGCTTTCAGAAAGACATCTACTTTGATAAAGTCTACTCTCCACCGCTGTGTAATCAATTATTGTAAATGTAAATGTTATCAGGAAATGATCAGACAGGAGAGGGTTTTCAGGAAACACTGTTAAATGTTCAGTTTCTATGCCATATGTTAAAACAAGATCTAGAGTGTGATTAAAGTGGTGGGTGGGTTCTTTTACATTTTGAGAGAAGCCAATTGAGTCTAATAACAGATTAAATGCCATGTTGAGGCTGTCATTTTTAGCATCTACATGGATGTTAAAATCACCCACAATAGATTATTTTCACGACCATAAGGCGCACTGTGCTAAAAGGCGCAGTCTCAGTTATGTGTGCCCTTACTGTATTTAACACACACATAAGGCGCACTGGACCATAGGGCGCATACAAGTACCGTATGCGTATTTAAAAATAAAGCGGGAGCAAACCTGAGTTCGGTACCTTACTCACATTTTTATTACCAATAATCGTCATCATCAACAACACACAAGCATACAAGTGTGCGTATTTAAAAATAAAGCAGGAGCAAAACAAAGTTTGGTACTCACATTTTTATCATCAATCAAACCCATCGAAGTCCTCATCCTCTGTGTCTGAATTGAACAGCTGCGCTAAATCTCCATCAAACATGCCAGGTTCACTGTCTTCACCGTCAGAGTCACTTTCCGTGCCGTGCGGCTCCTCGGAAACGATGCCGGCTTTTGCGAAAGCTCGAACAACAGTGCCAGCAGACATGTTAGCCCAAGCATCTACAATCCATTGGCAAATTGTGGCGTAACTCGCCCGGCGCTGCCTTCCACTCTTAGTGAAACTGTGGTCTCCACCGGTCATCCATCGCTCCCAGGCCGCTCGCAGCCTTACTTTGAACGGGCGGTTCACACCGATGTCCAGCGGTTGGAGTTCCTTTGTCAGGCCTCCCGGAATGACAGCAAGCTCACAGTTCATTTGCTTCACAAGTTTTTTCACATCGGCTGTGAGATGGGCACGCATAGAGTCACAGATTCAAGCAGCGATGGTGATGCGTGGAAAAAACCACCTGGTCTCCTTACATACACCTCCCTCAGCCAGTCTTTCATCATTTCCTCATCCATCCAGCCCTTTTCATTTGCCTTAATGATGATTCCTGCTGGAAACTTCTCTTTAGGCAAAGTCTTTCGCTTAAAAATCACCATAGGCGGCAGTTTCTGTCCATTAGCATGGCAGCCAAGCACAACAGTAAAAGAAGACTTTTCATACCCCGTTGTGCGTATCGCTACCGTGCTGGTCCCCTTCTTCTCCACAGTGTGACTCACCGGGATGTCAAAAGTGAGCGGGACCTCGTCCATGTTTGTGATGTGGCTGGGCTGGATGTTTTTGTCGCCGATGTGTTTGCTGCAGTAGGAGCGGAAGATGGCCAGCTTTTCCTTATAATCCGCTGGAAGTTGCTGCTACCGTGCCTGGTCCGGATGGAAAAATGGCACCGTTTCATAAAAAGTGAAAGTGAAACTGCTTTTAGCCGAATGGTGACCGTCGAAACGCTTCTCCCGCTCGCTCTTTGCTCGATGATCCACCGCTCGAGTCTTTCCTCCAACTCGGGCCACCTCGCCTTATGTCCGCGGAAACTCAGCTGCGTTTTCTTGACCTGCCGGAGCTTGTTTTCCAGCTTCCTCCATTTGCGAACCATCGATTCGTTAATCTTAAATTCTCTCGCCGCTGCTCGATTTCCATGTTCCTCCGCGTAGCTGATGGCCTTCAGTTTAAACTGTGCTTCGTAAGCGTGTCTCTTTGCCATTTTCAGGGTTGTTAAAACAACGATGTCCTGCATAATGCACATACCTGTTCTTTTATACAGGTATGTGCGATTGTCCCGGTATATACGATCAACGCCCACACTTCACCCTTTAACGTTCTCATGGTGTTCTCTACTACGTCCTCCTTACAACACATAGGGCGCACCGCGCTATAGGGCGCGCCGCACTTTTTGAAGAAAATCTAAGACTTTTAAGTGCGCCTTATGGTCGTGAAAATACGGTAATTATTTTATCTGAGCTGAGAACTAAATCAGATAAAAAGTCTGAGAAATCAGACAGAAACTCTGTGTAAGGCCCAGGTGACAAGTAAGACTGGTTTCTGAGTTTTACAGCTGGGGTGGACAAGGCTAAGCATCAGGCTTTCAAATGAATTAAAAGTCTGTCTGTGGTCTTTATTGAATTAATAGGCTGGTGTGAAAAATTGCTGCCACACCGCCCCCTCGGCCTGTGCTTCGAGTCGGAGTTGATGCTGGGTTTATCTTTAACTAACAATCACGCTGGTTGCGTGTGGGGCCAGTCTAGCCATCCCACGGCCAGCAAACTTGGCGGGCGCTGTCGTTAGGAGCGCTAGCAATCGTCGAGGGTCGGCCTTCCCGATCAGACGTCAGCATCCGGCAACAGAGCGTCGAATCCTCACTCCTGCTCGTCCACTGTTCGGATCTCCCATCGTGGCTCGTCTCCTGCTTATCAGTCCTTTTGTCCCGCGAAGCTCGACCGTGAATATCGAGACCACTTCAAGGTGATGTCCGCGATGTCGGTCGGTATGGATCTATGCCAGTACTTGAAGCAAGGTGGCCCTATGAGGTCGTATCCTGATTCACAGCCCCCGGCCTTCAGATCTGTGTTAGATGACGGGTGATCATTCTAACTAAACGTGCAACAGTTAGAAGTATCTTTTGTCAATTATAATCATGTTAAGAGATTAGAAGAACTATTATATCCACATTTCACTGTTTTACTCTTTGGTTCAGATGTGGATACTGTATTGTTCTTTCTTTGTAATTGTTTATGTTTAAGTTGTTTGTTGCTGGTTTTTAGTTTGTTTTTTGTCTTTTTGGAAGCTGACACAGTCTCTATGGAGATGGGTTTTTGGGGGGGTAGCAGGAGGAGAGAAGCTGCAGAGAGGGTGTAAGACTGCAACTCTGCTTCCTGGTCCCAACTCTGGATAGTCATATTTTGGGGGGTTTAATAAATTTGTCCATATTTCTAGAAATGAGAGCTGCTCCATCCAAAGTGGGATGGATGCCGTCTCTCCTAACAAGACCAGGTTTCCTCCAGAAGGTTTGCCAATTATCTATGAAGCCCACATCGTTTCTGGGACACCACTCAGACAGCCAGCAATTTAAGGAGAACATGCGGCTAAACATGTCACTCCTGGTCTGATTGGGGAGGGGACCAGAGAAAACTACAGAGTCCGACATTGTTTTGGCAAAGTTGCACACCGATTCAATATTGATTTTAGTGACCTCCGATTGGCGTAACCGGGTGTCATTACTGCCGACGTGAATTATGATTTTACTGAATTTACGTTTACCCTTAGCCAGCAGTTTTAAATTTCCTTCAATGTCGCCTGCTCTGGCCCCTGGAAGACAATTGACTATGGTTGCCGGTGTCTCTAGCTTCACATGTCTGAGAACAGAATCACCAATTACCAGAGTTTGACCCCCGGCGGGTGTGTCGCCGAGTGGGGAAAAACGGTTAGACACATGAACGGGTTGGTGGTGTACCTGGGGCTTCTGTTTAGGACTATGCTTCCTCCTCACCGTGACCCAGCCGCCCTCTTTCCCCAGCTGCTTGGGGTCTGCCGGGGAACAGCTAGCGGGGCCTACGCTATCTTCGGCTGCACCAGCTACAGGGGCCTGGCTAGCTACGGGTGAATGAAGGGTGCGAAGCCGAGTCTCCAATTCAGTAATCCTGGCCTCCAGCGCTGCAAATATGCTACATTTGTTACAGATATCATTACTGCTAAAGGAGGCCGAGGAGTAACTAAACATCTGACACAATGAGCAAGAAAGTGCAGGAGGGACAGGTGAAGTAGCCATGGTGCTAACGAGTCGGCTACGAGCTAAGCTAAGCTAGCGAAACAGTACAGAGACAGTGAGTGAATACTTTGGCTATAAATTAGGTAGTGAGTACACAGAAAGTGTGCTTCGGATGAAGCACGTGAAGATTATACTATGAAAAAAGAATGTATTTAAAAGTTGTTAATTAAATTGCTAAGCAATAAGCTACTCAGAAACACCACTGTGTTTGAGCAGGAACAGGAAGTGATACTCTACCACAGAGCGAGCAACACCAAGTGACAGCGCCACCAAGGAGATAAGAACTGGTGACTACAGAGAGCACAATCCTCTAAGAGATGAGATCAAAATATGTTTGTTGTCTGTTTGGCTTTGTTTATCACAGTGCCTCCCAAATGATGTATCATAAGGAAAGTTTGGGTGTGCCTTGTGATTTTGTTTGGACCATGCATTGGTACTTCAGTGTACAACTGCACAAAAAGTAATACATGGTAAATTGACTTGTTCTTATATTGCGCTTTTCCAAAATACTTGAGCACTCAAAGCACTTCTAACGACTGCATCGGGAGTAATTTGGGCTGCAGCAGACTGGAGCAGCCAAAGATCAAACCACCAACATTCCAATTAAAAGATAACCTGCTCTACCTCCTGACACATTTTTGCCAAACAAGCTAAAGGAGCAAATCCAATAACTGTCTGAAGAAGTCATCAAATTGTAACATTGTGGCAAACAAGCTGAAGAAGGTCCTTTTAATGCCAAACATCTGCTCTGAGAGAAACCTGGCCTACTTTAAAAGACCACTGGGTCTGAATCATAGGCAGCAAGAGTATTTGTTGGACTGAGTGAAGGTGTGC
>NW_024582710.1:445582-460810 GCF_018398535.1 Haplochromis burtoni
AATAAGGCCAAATAGGCGAGTTATACGCAAATATAGTTTGTTTCAAAGGGGGGAAATGCAGGCACCGAGACAGCTGGCTACATGTAACACACGCTTATAATGAGAAGAAGAACTTGCATGGCTTGCACTTAAAATGACTGGCTGAACAATCCCGGTGTAAATTTGACCAGGACTCCACACAGTAAAAAAATACAGGACATAGAGGTTATTTATAGTTGGCACATCAGATGTTAAGACTCCCAGTCTCTACCATCCTGAAATAAAAACATCCTTCCAGTGTAAACTGTCAAAAAGATACAAGAACTACTACAGAACAACACAAGTTGAAAAGTAAGACTTCAGACCAACACAGCACCTATTTTATGTAAAAGACAGAGTAACACAACCCCTCCAGCAAAAACCCATCTCTGTGAAGGATAGCAGAACACCTTTTTCCTATCCTCGACACAGAGGAAGATTCAGGCATCCAAATAAAAATAAAATAAAATAAAATAGAATAAAATATTGAGCTGCATTTTTAATGTGGTAAATCTATAATTTTAGTACTTTAGGGTTCAAATTGCAACTAGTGCATTTACTGTAAGGTGATGCGGTGATATTGCACAGCAGTGTCTTTTGCGTTGCTCCCTGTAACTAGAAGAAAGGAGATCAACTGGGTGCTGCATCTGTTTTCTGTAAAGTGGGCCAAAGGTCGTAAAGCATAACTGTTTGATCAGTAACCTAAAAAAATCCCAGATGAAGACATTTTATGCAGAATGTGACAGAGGAAGTCTTTGAGGATCCCACCTTAATGATGTCTGCTGCTTGGGTGTAGGTGCTAAAAAAAAGTTGGGAGCAGAGGAACGAATAACAGACTGTTGGGAAATGTCTTCAAAGCAGAAGATGAGTGGGGGAAATTATGAAGGAAACAAACAGCTGATTAGGTTGAGAAGGAGACGGAGACCACTGGGAAGGAGATGCACATAATAGATGAGCTGTCATCTTCTGTAGCCCACTCACTTGTTCAGCTGCACTAGTAGGTGTGCGTTTCTTTCTTCCCTTCATTGACTGGAATCAATTCAGCTATTGATTCTGACACAATTAAATCAGTCCTTGAGAGCACCTACTCAGCGCAGGCTGGAAAGCAAGAATCAGCACTGGCAGCAACAGCTAGATTTTCAATTACATACGCAAAATCATGTGTGAAGGGTTAAATTGAGTTTGGTGCTACAAATCATCCGTCCAATTTCTTAACCATTCCAACTGCAGCATATCCCAGCAAACAGAGGCACAATACACCCCCATCCACACCTACGGCTAATTTAGAAGCAACTATTAAGCTAACAAAGATGAGAAAACCAAAGCACTGGAGGAAACCCACGCAGGCACAGACAGAACACGCCAGCTCCACACAGAGAGGCCCCAAGATCCTTGCTCTTTTAACCACTGCACTGCCGCGCTGCCTGATGATACGTGCAACCTAAGTGTTACAGTATCACCCTGACAAATAGCTTCCATAGCATGAACATTACATGTCCAGGTCAGGGCTGATTCAGGATCAGCTGTAAGAAAAGCAAAACACAGTCAGACGATTCTAACACACACTAGCTCAAATCACGAAGCACTATGAGAGTGCAAGGCAGCTCACTCTCTGAGCAGGATTGTATTTTGTAACAGTAATAGTCCTGTATGTTGTTTACATTCATATTCCTATATTGTTTATAATGCAGTGAAAATCAGACAAGAGTAGCATGACAGATATTTCGTTTGATTGCACAAAGGGTAAGTGATGGATAACAGCTCATTTTATAAGGTTTTAAAGACATTTTTTGAAAGTTTGACCTTATTTGACCTTGAAGATGAGGCCAGAGGTCCAAAGTCCCCATATATCATTCCCTATATGCCTATATGTTGTCAATTCAAATGATGGTGGGAAGAAACATAGTTTAAATGTCTCAATATTATCACTTTGACCTTCAGATCAATCTGCTGACCTTGAGGTCAAAGGTCTAAGCCTTTTGTCAGTTTTTGACCAGTAAATCAATAAATATGTTGACACTGAAGTCCAAGGTGGATGTAACCCAAATTTTAGTCAGCTGTTAGCATGACTCCACTCTGCGCACCTCCAAAGTTTTATCAGAATTAATTGAAAACTTTTCGAGCTATTGTGTTTATAGACAGAATGACGCGCACGCAAACACTATCAAAAACCTAACCTACTGTATTGTAATAACCAGTGTTGGGACTAACGCGTTATTAAGTAACGCGTTACAGTAACTACGTTATTATTGTGGTAACGAGCACGGTAACTAGTTATTATGCCAAAATCAGGAACGCGTTACTCGTTACTGGGATTTAGATAGGCTCGTTACTCGTTACTTCGTGTGGTGGCTATCGCGGAGCTTCCACAGATTCAGTAACATTAGCAAGTGGTGGAGGCCAGCAGGTGGATGAAGGAAAAGGGACGCAGAAGGAAAAGAGACCCGAGGCGGCCGCCGGTCCAAGTGTGAACTGAACTTCAGGTAAGAAGTTATGACCTGCAGTCTCTCTGGGTCAGATATGAACCAAGTTTAGGTGGAGTTTATTTTCGTTATTCTGACTTTTTCCGTACTGCGTGCTAGCTAGCATGACGGAGTTTCTATACAGCTGGGTGGTGCTATGAAGTTAATGATGTTGAACTTTATTTTGTTCATAAGTTATTAGAGTTGCCAACCGTCCCGTCTGGTATTCAGAGAAAATATTACGCGTTTCTTATTGAGGTGAAAAGGAACAGTTTGTCCCGTAATTCAGCTACAATGAAAAAGGCACAAAGCTGGAGTTATTCTGTCTTTGCTGCACAGCTGCCTCTTCTTCTCATTCCTCCCCCTCCCTCTCCTGTTTCTACTTCAATCATGAAACTGATCAATGATCAGCTGATCGGCTCTCTTGTTTGTTTATCGCTCACTTTGCGCCGAAAGAGGAAACCAGCGGATGTCGCGCTAAACAACAGCAGCACGTTTAAGCTTGATCAGCTGTTGTTAGAATTTATTTAATATTAATTTCTAGTATCAGCTGATGTTTGCTGGAGCCACAGCTGCAAAAAAGCTGCTGGTCATGATATGGTTTGGTTATCTGGTGAGAGGGAAACATGAAGATGAAACCAGGAGATGTCCTTACTGGATCATCAGAGCTGAACAGGTGATGGAGAAACAGGTTTACCTTTTAGGTGACATGAATGAGTTGAAGGGAAGTTATGAACTGTTTCTGAGAGACAAATAACACCAGGATCCTTTTTTAGGTAGCTGACAGCTGGTAACTGTGCAGGGGCGGGTCTAGCAAAGTGTTGCCAGGGGTCCATGTAGGGCATTAACAGGGAAAGGGGGGCACAAAGAAATACTTTTCTTTCTTATTCTCATTTAAAATGTCTAGCTTTTAAAAAATAATTATCTGAATCTTACAACAAACGATTGATAGATTGATGCATATATACCATCAGAACAGTGTACATCACTGTCACAACAGTGTTTATTTTCATTCAAAGGCTTTATGATTTTTCCTATAATGGTGGGCCAGTCTCTAGTCAAAATGTCCGGGCCAATTTTCTGTCCCAGTCCAGCCCTGTATGCAGCTCATCTGCAGTCTGGTGTTACCTACATCTTCCTATTCAGAAGGCAGAATTTCCGAGTTCTGAGTACAATCGAAAGCACCACGACTGCAGTTTTTGTGTTGGATGTAAAAGGCGCACATGACGCTGTGACGTAGGCTAGAATCATGGCAGCAGTCAATGACGGTCCAGGCGTGGGATTTCTCTCGTGGAAATATGCACATTATCTTTTCCTTTCTATTGGTAGGTGGCACAGTGCACTGTGGCAAGTAAGCAAGCTAGAAGACTGGCAAAGTTATGGAAGCAACACATTAACAAGAGAATTCTGAGTAAAACCAAAGTTACTTTCCCTAGTAACTAGTTACTTTGAAAGTAACGAGTAACTTGAAGTAACTGAGTTACTTTTGAGAGAAGTAACTAGTAATGTAACTAAGTTACTATTTTAAAGTAACTTATCCAACACTGTGTAAAACTGACAATAGTCACATATCATGTTTGGATTAAAATTTCCCTGATAACAGTTTTCCATCACTTTTATGTCTTAGAGAACTCTTGGCCCATGCTCATAATCGCCTACATTTAGTTTAAAAAAAAGTCGAGATGAGAAAGTAAAAAGTGCGTCGTCAGCGACATTCTGGCCCTCATTAGCTGATATGGTTTCAGGATTTTATCCACAAGCTCAGCATAATTCTCTGCTCTGTGATTGCCAAGAAAATTCTGGACATCTCGCACCAATGCATTCCCCGTGCTGATTTACTGAACTCCTTGTCAAGCATCACTTTACCAACAAACACACCGCGCTTGGATGTGGTGTCACTTTTCATAAGACTGAACTTATTTCTTAAATTCTGAATCTCACTGACATTTCTGTCCAGTCATCCTAGTTGTCCAATCCTTGGAACATAAAAGCTAAAAATCAAAAATGGGACATGCTAGACCAAAACGGTTTATACAGTAAATCAAGCAGTATGGTGCATTTACAGTAACTTTGGCTTTAAGTCTTGAGCTCGTGCTCTCTAATCCAGAAGGCTTTATGAGGACCAGATGGCTGGTGAGACTGAATAGTGAGCCAAAGGTCATTAGTTCAATCGGCAAAGGGAACCCAAGTGTCTTACTAAACCATTTACTTCTCTCCAACCATAACCTGACTCGCTGCAAAGTGGCACGAAAGCTATTACGAGGCAAAGGCAGAATATTCCCGCATGAATTCTGATTTCAGTTTAGCATTTAATCTCAGATCAATAGTCACTTACTGCCTCACCATACTACCCAGGGTCAACACATCTTGTTCTTAAAGGTGATGTAAGGTTTATTATAAGCACTTTGACTGTGGTTATTTATTATTAGTGTAATGCACAACTCTGGGTCCTGCTGCTGACTGGTATTGCCGGTAGTGAACCCAGAGGAAAGGCTCCAATGAACAGCTGTTCATTCATTCCTGTAACCTGTTACAGACTCTGTTAACAAGCTGTATTTTATGGAGAGTTTAAAAAAAGTGGGCAAACTCAGTAAGTGAAAACATAATGTGGGGTTTTTGTGATTTTGGAGGTCTGGTGTGGATGCATAAACTAAAGCTGTATGATATGGGCAAAGGTATTGAGCCACACTTTCTTTTAGTCTTTACACACCTGATCTGTATTGTCAGGCTAGCAGCTGTGTAAACACTGTGAGTTCAGCATCACAGCAGGAAACCCATAGTTGTATCTTTTTTTGTCATTCCCGCCTCTAGAGCAAAGCCAACAGTGTGTCAGAAACAGGAGATGAATGCTGGGCTTTTACAAATATGCTAACTCATGCCGACATCTGGTCCATTAAGGATTTTTCTCTATTGTCTTCTAACCTCAAAGCTGGATGCACTTGAATAAAAATTGCTTGCTGACAAGCCACACGAGCTTTCCACGTTCTGGGCTTAACGCGTACATTTTGCTGGATGACTGTGCACACTGTAAACTGCTTTCATAGACTTTCTGAATGTTTCGCAGACAAAATCTTTAATGGTTTCTGGCTGATTATAAACAGGAGATGTGGCATTCATGGACTCCTGAACAGCAATCCATCGGAAAACTCCAAAATGCTACAGGCAGCATTTTTCTACCCTTAACAGCAAAGAATCAGAGAAAAGCTGAACCAAGAAAACATATGAGCTGATGTGTTGCAGTGGCAACAGTGATAACAGTGTTGACTGTGCGATCTTCCTATATTATGGTCCCGGTGTATGGTTACCATAGTAAACATGTGAGATATTAGAGGGCATAAGCGTTCTTGTTTTTATAGACTAATCATATCCATATCTCAAGTTTGCATGTACTTATATTGAAGTATTTATTTGTATCTTGGTCACCAGTGAAATAAATGTTAAGGCTCTTAGCAGACCTAGCAAGTTTCTTTGATAATTTCATGCTTGCTAGCTTGTGTGGTAATACGCTTTAGAACAGGATTCTCTTGCTGAGACCGTTGTTGATGCCAGGACCGTTTCAGTTTGGGGAACTGTTTGCTTTGTCCTGATATCCTCTGACAGATGACTTTATGCCCTGAAACAGTACAAACTGTGCTGGGCACTTCAGAATGAAGGGAGTACGAGTGAGTGCCAGCTGGGGACATCAAAAATCATGCCAGTGGACACTTCTGACAAGCTGGGTGACCAGGGGGGAGGACATGCCATCACACACACACACACACACACACACACACACACACACACACACACACACACACACACACACACACACACACACACACACGGGGAAATGTGATACATTACTAAGTCTGGTAAAGGGAAACATGATAAGCTTTGTATTCATTTGTGGAACATGCTCTAATGCAAAGACACTGCTCAGTGCTACAACAAAGAGGTAGAAGATAATGAATGCACAGTAATGATTAGAATGTAATATAGACAGCAGGATGTTTTCAGTATTAGAGCACGATCATTGATTTCCTTTTATCTTGTAAAACTAAAGTCAAAAAATTGTGAAAAGTTTAAAATTTTTCTGATGTGAATTTGAGGCCCAACATATATATACACTGGAAGCATTAGATGTTTGTGAATAAAAACATGCACTGTAAAAAGATGATGATGCTTCTAAACAAGAAAAGAAAGAAAGAAAAGATTCTGGGTTCAAACGATTCTCAGGAGAAGACAGCAGCAGGGAGAATTTCAAGGTTTCCAGGAGTTGAAGCTTTATCGGCATCTAGCTGTGTGTATGTGTCAGGTACAATAGTATCTTCGATTATTGCATATTCAGTACTGGTGACCATTTTCAACTCAGAGTTCACTTGTTGCCAAATGCAGTGGTCTGATTGGTCAGATCTGTTTACTGAGCTGATAAAATAAATACTGCAAATTGGTCCTTTAAAGTTATGTGTTCAGTGTAAATGGCTGATAAAGAACAGGTGAGTCAGCAGAAAAAAATGTAATGCACAAAATATTTATACAAATTGTATGTGTCAGGTCTGTGAAGGTCTTAAGATTTAATTTTTTTTTTTTTTACACTGAAATGTAAGCTAATTCTTCATGGCTCGAGAAAGGAAGACATTTTTCCTGGTGACAGAGAGCTAGTTTCAGTCTTTTAGCGTGATTTTAAGGATGTAACTCTTTTACTTTATGCACTTCTTTTAAAAATAAATTAACTGGAAACATCAAAAACTCAGACAGATGCAATCTTGTTTTGTCAGTTTACTTGGAGAACTGAGGTTAGCACAATTAGCTTGCTAGCTAATGTGAAATAAGAAGCTGCTTGTTCCCTTAACAGATTTTTATTAAAAAGCATTGCTTCATAAAAACAGCTAAGAACATGGAAATTAAACTAGCCTCTGTTGTCAGAGTAAACTCCAAAGAAGCTGTTTGACAGGGAAAGGTTTCTCTAAGTGTTAAAAAAATCTTAAGAAGCTTTGATTTCTGCTCCCTCTAAAAATGTTTTAGAAAAATTTCCATCTTGAATCTTTATGGTCTTCATGGCTTGTCAGCTTCATTTGTATTAGTTTGCGTTGGTTTTGAGTCTTTGTGCAGTTTTATTGATCCTTTGTGCTCATTTTGTGTCTCCATAGTCGTATAGGCTTGAGTAGTTTGTATGAGCCTCTTTGTGATGATCGTCCATGTCTTTTTGTTCTTTTATGCTCTTTTTGTCTCTGTGCATACAGGAAGCTTTGGCCACACAATTATTGTTAAATGATGCGTGGGTCTAGCTCATGTTAATTTGTTAAAATATAGTACTATGAATTGTTGTTATATACAGCAATATAATGACAAAAACACATTAATAACACGCAGGCAGATTCCTCATCTAAATCATGATAAAAATAAAACCTGTGGTCATTTCCATGCAGTGTTGACTGAGCTCCCTTGAATGCTGAACCTCATAAATCAGGCAGCAGTTGGACTGTAAAGACATGCTGATAGAGTAAAACGACTGCTGGAGTATCAGAAAACAGTCCCACTGACGGAGGAGGTGCTTCCACTTTAAGTGTGATGTAGCAGTCATGTTTTCCACTGACACATGAAATCCGGGCACACGCAGCTTGAGGCTCGTTGGATAACAGCACCAAGCTAATGGTGTGTGCTTGTGCTACTCTCCAGCTTTAGCATGCAGAGAGGTGATCAAGAGGTTATGTTAAAATACAGTAAATGTACCAGCACAAGGCACACCCTCAATCAGAAGCACACTGGGTTTCACTGTTTTTAGACGAGCACAGTGAGAAAGTTGTTGTGTGGAATGCTAAGGCTGTTAGCACCTTGCATCATGACTCGGCAGACCACCTGCACTTTTGTGCTGATGAGTCTGTCTTCAACTCAAATTAATACAAGCTCTGCACTGGAAATGAAGCTGCACTGCACCATTTACATGGTGACATGGTAGGATGGGCTTTTTTCAGAAAGCCATTGTGTCGTAGACTTTGTAAGTGACTTGTTGGTTTGATCCATTTGCCTTCTGGCCAATGGTGACATGAGAAGGTTTAAACCTTTCTCATATTTGTGTAGTATGTAGCCAACAGCTGATGTGCTTAGCTCAGCACAAAGCCTGGATGCGGAGTTGGAAAAATGAGAATTGTCCTTTTAAGAAGAACTTTGTGCCAGGCTAAAGACCTATTTCATAACATCCATTTGACATTAAACATAGGTGTTAACCATACTAATTAAAGTTCTGCACCTAAATAAAGCTGGACCTTCATTAATGCAGTTGGTAACACCACTGTTTACCTAAGATTTCATGTTAAAACAGCAGAACCTGAGACATTAAGAATCTCCAGGCAATAACTAATAAAGGGGACTTCTTATATTAATTTCAAGTTCCATATTTTATCATCTGTGTCTACAGAAGTTGCTTATTTATCTCACTGAGGAATCATGTGACTGCTAACTGTGTCATTAACTTGCCCGCCATTTTGGATAAGTGACAATCATGGTGACAATGTAGGGTGAGTGCACAAAGTCCCAGACTCATGCAGGCCTACAGACTGATCCACAACCATCTGGCAACCACTGTCGGTGAGGCAAACACCTCTCTGCAACTGCTTTGGGTTGCTAGCAGACTGGTACAGTCACTGGAACACGCTGGGAATCTGTGATTGCCTATTAATGTTTGCAGACAAATACATGTCTTCCATCCAAAGTAAAGCTGCCCCAGCAACCTTCCATATGAATGGAAGACATCTGTTTGTCTGCAAACAATAATAATCAAGCGGTAGCTATCATATATAAATCATAAGGAGGTTTTTGGTACAGACACTCCAGCGACAACTGGTGACCGTCAGGAACCACTCTCCAATCAGATACACATTTCCCCTTGTAACTAGTAGTTGTATCACATCCTATATGGCAGAAAGCTCTTGTGTAAAGTCCACATAATGTTGCATGAAAAACTTCTATACTGGGATGCGATGCTGCTCCTCAGTTCAGTGTTTCCTGTAGGGTAGGGTTTGTGCTCGGTCATGGACACGTAGCAGCGTAAGAGAGTGCGGACAAATAGTCATTACTGGCTTTTCAAGTCCACTTAAAGTTTGCCTGAAGTGAACATGTGTAAGTTAGCATTATAGTGTAGTATCTTGTGAAAAAGTCTTCGCAGTTACAAAAAAATGACAGACACGCATGTATCTAGTGATAAAATTCTGTCACTCTGAGACAAACTGACTTACATGATGCCAGATGTGAAATTTATCTTAACCTGGAGAGCTGGTGGGACAGACTCAATGCAAATAAGCTGTGGAACACTGAGAATAAGGAGTGAAACTCAGTTAAATGAATTTCAATTTTTGGGTTATTTATGACACTGCTGATCTTAATTTCACAAAAATTAACTTGAATTATTTTTTGTAATTGAAACTGTGCGGTGCCTGCTCAGGGCAGGTAGAAAACTTTCCAATTTGCAGCATGTGGGAGAAAAAAATCCCCCAAAGTTAATTACATGCAGACAGCTTAATATTGCCATCGCAATTTATACTCGATGGTTACGATAAAGCCATTTTAACCATTGTACGTGGACAAACGAACACATCGAGTACATTCGATATATTGCCCACCCCTACATTCACCATTATAACAGTGTAGTCTTGGCACTTTCTTTTTACACAGTGAAAACAAATGTGATAAAACGTTATCTGGTAAGCTTTAGAGAAGAGCTTAGTCTGACTTGATTGCCAGACTAACCATGTCCACTGTTTGCCTGTTTTATGCTAAACTAAGCTGAGCAGCTGCTGGACGTAGTATCATAACGATATCAGGTGTCAATATGTTTCTCCAAAGTCATACATGGAGTCATGGAGGTAAAAGAGGCCTGGAATAATGATATATATACATCCGCAAAAACGAGAACATCTGTCAACTGTCAATATTTATCTTTTGTGTTGGCTAAAAGTTCAGAAGCCCTGCAAACAGTATTGTTTGTTTACAAAGATTTTTTTGTTGGCTGAGGACAAAGGGCTAATAAATTACAACACAGACACAGAGGTGTTGGTGCTAGCTTTTCTCAGTATATGCCACCCTAGTGACCAGGTTGCTATTTACTGCGTTGCATAATAAAGGCAGCAGTTTGGGGGTATCAGGGTTTAACCCAATAATTCCTACTGCGATACCAGTCCTGGTGTTATTGCCAGGTGTGACCTGTATAACTGGGGCTGTGTGAGAATGACACCGGGCCACTAGGGGAAGCTGAGGCCGGTTACCTGACATCATACTCCCTCTGCTTCGACAGGTTGCACGCAACCTACATGTGCATATGTAGGTAGGTTACAGCCCACCAGTCAGCCGTGCTGCTCTGCTGCTTCACACCGCATCCAGCGCTCCCTAACGCCAAACACACACACACACACACACACACACACTGGAGCACGTAAGGCTGTTTTCACCCTTGTCACCAAAGCACCACTCTGCGCGTCCCACACAACACCGTGCACCCTTCCACGCATGAAGCTTCTCAGTGGTCGCTTTTCACGCAGTCGCGTCAAGGACAAGCAGAGCCCAGGATTAAGCACCGAAGCAGCTGTAACGGGGTGGGTGGGGGGGGGCTGGTGGCGAACACACCGTCCTGTAGCAAATTGCTGCACAAGCTATACGCGTTATCACACGGTGTGGAATAAACACCAGAGTCCGCAGTCGCGGTGACATTCAGGTGCTCCGTGTACCGAGACCCCTGACAGTCCGCACATACAGCTCGTCCGACATTTTGCTCTGCGGGTGCGCTTCTTTCATTAGCAGCCACGAGCCGGACTGAGAGCGATTTGTTACAGGAATAAACGCAGCGCACGGAGCTTACCCGGGTCGCCATCTTCACGGTTGCGGTAGATCAGGGGCTCGCAGTTTGAGTCAGCGGCACACAGGACAGCAGGGACGGTCAGGGCGAAAGGATCGACAGCAGATGGGCTTATAAGCTGCGGCTCACTCGGCTCTGATTGGCTGATTCGAGCGGAAGCGGAGGGAGACGTCACCCTACTCGTCTGGATCTTTGAGCAAAAGTGGGTCTACATCGTTAAGAGTGGCATCCCGGTGGATAGCGTTTGCATATTTGGCACGTGCACATATATTAAACAGTTTTTTCCCCCCTTTTTCTAATAACAATAATGTGAACTCTCTAAATTCTAAAGTGACTTTCAGTGCAGTAAGTGTCATCCTGCCTCCATTTATCGGCTTTTTATTTTTTGGTAAATGAAGCCAGAGCTTCAGATTTCTGCATGTCAGCACCACGGACAGCGCTCTGCCCCACACGCTGCTGAACTGCACCACCCCACGGCTGAACTAATTCAGCACCACGGACAGCAGCGCTCCGTCCAGGCTGTATGTTTGTTTGATCGCTTAAAGGTCCCGACAGCAGCTGAGACTCGCTAAAGCGTACAAAGTTAGAGCAGGAAGAAGCAGGAAGCTGAAGAAAGTCTCAGGCAACGATGATCGGCTAACTTCTGTGTTTACATTAAAGAATCATATTGACACAACAGATAACACACCAACATAAACTGGACATTAATGTAGGGGTGTTTTTAAATGATTATTTTTACTCTAATATTATTCCTGCAAGATCTCTTAGCTAACTAGCAACAGCACATTGAAACTTAAAACTTAAAAGCATACTTGGGGCGATCGTGGCTCAAGAGTTGGGAGTTCGCCTTGTAATCGGAAGGTTGCCGGTTCGAGCTGGACTGGACTGGATATGTAAAGCGCCTTGGGGTCCTTAGGGACTAGTAAAGCGCTATATAAATACAGACCATTTACCATACTTCTATTTTATTCTATCAAAAGTTGGGAAGTGTTAGGAGGTGGTGGGTAGTTGTATTGTTGTTTTTTGGGTTTTGTTTCCCTTTTTGGCATAGGTAGGCGGGGCGGGGCTTGATGGCATTCCGGCACACCTGCGGCGCATCGGACGTCATCAGTGAGCGCTTTTATGGAGCTGAGTCACGGACGTCTGGTGTCGGAGTATTGTCGCTGTCATAAGTGGTAACGTGTTGGTGCAAGCTGAATCTGTTGATTCCACGCTATTGAGCTGCATGTTTTGAGGATCCATCTCCTGCCTGCTTCTCCTTTTTTCTAGCCTGTCCCGCTGCCTGCTCGTCTGCCTAGTTTTCTTTGTGTTGGCTTCTTTGGATCCGTGACGGAGAGTTACTTCATACCAGTCTGTGACCACCGCTACAGCTGTAGTTCTGTGTTTCAAGTAAGCTCTCCAACTCTCCCCGTCCACTTTAGTTTAACTCTCGGCTATCGACGTTACTCCGTAAACTTTGTTTGTCCCTCGTTTTCAGGTAGCTCCGGTGCGTCATCTGCCCACCCGCATACCTCGGCTCCGTCTCGTCTCTTCAGCTCTGCTCTTCTTGCACATTTTTACCTGTCACTGTATATAGTCCCTTCCCTTGTAAATATTTCCCTATCATTGTATATAAATCTGCATCACTACTATCTTGTGCCCGTGTGTGTTTCTGCCACTAAATCCATCCGTGTAAGTTCTCCTAACAGGAAGTTGTGTAGAATGTAAATAAAAACAGAATACAATGATTTGCAGATCTCAAAAACCCAAAATCTTTATGACAGAAAGCAAAGAAACCACCTGGGAAGGGACCATTGATGCTCAAAGGTCTATATACAGATTTCATAGCAACATCTGCTCCCATCCAGTGACGCCTCTTTAACTGAAGGCCTTGAATATGTCAGTAAGACAATGCTAAACCACACACTGCATCTATTATAGCAGCATGGAACAGCCTGCCTGCAATGCAGACTTTTCACCAACTCAAAATATTTGAAGTGTCATAAAACAGAAAGTAGAGCCAGGACTGCTGAGCAGCCAGAATCCTCCATCAAACAAGAACGGCACAACATTCCTCTCCAGCAGCTTCTCTCCTCAGTTCCCAGAAGTGGATGTGCTGTTGTTGAAAGAAGTGATGCTGCACAGCGGTAAACATCACCCTTCCCAGCTTTTAGAGTCATGTTGTTGATGCAATCATATTCAAGGTGATCTCTCATTAAACCCTTTAAGGCAGTGGTTCCCAAACTTTTTTTGCTAAGCCCCCCTTTGTTTTACAAGAAAAATGTTGAATCCCCCCCGTTGTCACGCACAAACACATCCTCCAACCACACACACCCATATTTTGCTCCATTTTGGTTTATTTCACACCTCAAACATTTAGTAAACAATTAAGCAAATACAAGTAATCTGCAATAAATTGCAGGTAGTAATAAAATAAACTCTCTTACGCTGCATCCGCACCTACACGGGTATTTTTTGAAAACGCAGCTGTTTCGTCCACGTAAACGGCGTTTGGAATCACCGAAAACTGAGATTTTTTTAAAACTCCTTTTTTGCGTTTACGTGTGGATGAGAAATACAGAGTTCATAACACAACATCAAAGGTATGAGCCTTTTCTCACGTCACGCTGTGTGCACGTTATTGTTTACATGAGAGGAATTGCAGAATGGCAGATAGAGACAAAATACTGTTAATCTGACTGTCTGCAGGTTTTACACGCAGTTACTGTCCCTCCATTTACAAAAGCAGAGGCGTCACTGTGTGATTATTTTACTGTAGTTTTTTTTTTCATGTGGAATAATATTCAACATTGCTATCAATACATTTTTCAAAAAATGCCTCTCTGTGCAAAATGGGTTTAAAAACATAAACAACTGTAGGATCCTGTTTGTCCGTGATTTGAACCGGGGGAACAAATCCTGGCAGGATCAGCCTGATGTTATTTGTATCCCGCTGTAACTTTACTGTATAAAGAGCTAACATCTCCAAAATGTCAGGAGTAGTTAGCCATTACAAGAAGTGTTTGTGAACTAAAAATCAAGAATGTGGGATACTGTTTGTCCGTGATCTGCAGAGCCCAGCGCTGCTCCCGATGAGGGGAAAAGCAATTCTGCAGGGGAGACCTACCTCCACACCTGTGCAGGTGAAGCCAAAGGGCAGATATGCTTCACCATATTTTCTAGTCTTTGGCTTAGAATGAAGTTGGTTTGGAAACATATTCAGCGATGCTTCATCTCCTGCTTTGCGTTAGTGTGGACGCCCCGTGCTAGCAGTGTCCAAGCATTTGTTTGTTTTGTTTTGTTTTTCTTCCCTTTTCATACCGCGCCCCCCCCTGCAATGGCTCTGCGCCCCACCTAGGGGGCAGCCCCCACACTTTGGGAAGGTCTGCTTTAAGGGAGGAAGTAGTAGATTGTTACAGCACTTTAATTACTTCATTTCAATCTTGAAGTTTCCAAAATTTTGAGTTTGACTCTAACTTTGATCAAACATGCGTAACTTCTTCAGCTGTTGAGGTAGAAGGTTAGCTGACAGAGTTCAGTTAAGTTCAGTTTAAATGTACAGAATTAGACTCGTGTATATTCACTAGTGTTTGATTCAGATTCAGACAACTCCACACTTTATTTAGTTATGGTGATTTATTGTTAAAAAAATGGAATCACAAAGTTATTCCTGCCAGAGTGGGGCAACTACACTGGGAAAAGCAACTGATTGGGTTCCTTTGTTTTCCAAGCATTCAAAGGAAGCAGGTCAGAGGTTACATCAGCTGACTCACGTACAGTCATATTGTGTCATATGAGGTCTGTTCTGTAAGTCTGCCTCGTCCTTCTCTTTTCGTCTGTTTCTTAGTCATTTTCTCATCATGCAGGATCTAAGGACCAGTTTGGGCCTCCATCCTGGTGGTGTGAAATGTTCTTCTTCTTCTTCATTTTTTTTTTTTTTTT
>NW_024582710.1:470976-476045 GCF_018398535.1 Haplochromis burtoni
TTTTTTTTTGTTTCTCGCTTTTTATCAGACTACAGAGGTTAGTATGATCAGTTTTTCAATTGAATATAAACTCATCAGAAACTACGATTAAAGTTCAAGTATTTAAGTGTTTAGCATTATCAGTACGTTTCTCTTTATGTCAGATGTATAGAGCAGAATAATCAATGAATTGAGGGATTTGGTATTAAAATTTTTATCACCAATAAACATTAAACCTACTCTTAATGACTCTCAAGTGTCAGGTTAGGGAGCTAGTGAGCAGTAATTGCATTTTTTCAAAATTATTATGATGCTCTTCCTCCCAGCTCCTCTTCAGCTGCTTCAAATGTGCAGCTTCAGAGACTCTCTGCTGCCTTTCTGTGGTCCGAGTAAGAACTGTCTCAATGTCAGTCATAACACCTGAACAAAATACAGAACACAATGCTTGTAAAGGTTTTTATATAAAGTACCTGTAACAGTTGATCAAAGTATTCTTATTTCTCACATACATATTCATACATCCACATAGTAACAGATTGCAGCATCAGCACTCTAGTAACACTAGTAGCCTTGACTTTGTTCACCAAAGATTCTTGTTTACACAATATGATTCACAAATGAAAAGGAAGGAAAACCAACTTCATCATTAGAAGCATATGTCACACAATAGTTTTTTTCTTTTGTTTTTTTGTTGTTTTTTTGTCTTGTATGTCTCGCAAGATAAAATATGGCACATGGTTATGAGTTAATCAATGAGAGCATGAATCGGAGGGGGTGTTATCAACTCATACTTTCATTCTCCATTGCAAGAAAAAGGTTCATTTAGAGGACGGCTTTCCTTTACCTTCAGTTTTCTCTTTCTTTGTTGTCCCTGCACAGCTGACAGGCCTGGAGCAGGTGGAAAGTGGTCATAAATATTTTGGTAATTTTACACATTAAGAATCATCACTCCTAACATCAGTGTCAAAATCTGACACTACAAGGGTACTGAATATAGAAAATAGAATATTCAGTGTATCAGAGAACGAGTAGCGCTGACCGCTTGTGAAAAATCACGGCTTGTTTAATGATTGTTCAATCACAGCTTAGCAACTGTAACGCAGCACAAAAGGTCTTTCAAGCTTTGGGTTTGTTCATAATGTGGAAAGACGTATTTCCAGAGTTTAAGGTGGTTCCTTATCGGTGCTATTCCATGACAAATGAGTTAAGGTGTGTTTCTCATCGCTAACATAAGATACAATCATTAGCTTAACCAACAGTTGTTACCTAAAAGGCCAAGCAGCTAATTTTTTAAATAATGCAGTGCCCCTTTTATCACTAGCACATCCACTTAGTTGTATATACACTATCTGTGACGTTGATGCTATCAGAGTTTAAGCTAGTGTTAGCAGTGTTGTCCATTAGATCCAATAACATTTACTGTAGCAACCATAGCTAGCATCACCCAAGATAACGTCACATTTAACAGACATCTTACTGTCCTAGCATTAAAAGGAACAAAAAATAAGAGTCCTATTGACATTATTCCCTATAAGGTATGAACTGAACAGACTAAGTTGATAAGACCAATGTTTTTATTTGGTGAAGAGGCTAACTTTATGCTTGTTAGCTGTAGCCTTTGTCTTCAAGCATGAAGTTGTTTGTAGCAACCAGTTGCTTCATTAAAAGCCTTTTCATATCTCGCTAATAAATCAATAACTTTTTGTATCCGCTTGAGTGTGTCTGTTCTTAAAACTCTTGATAAATGTTCATCTACTTCACCCTTACTTTTGGTGTGTTTTGCTGAACATACTTTGGTTAAAGGTTGTTTTGTAAGAGACTACCAGTGACGAACAAACACTGGCAACCACAGTGACATCTAATCCCCATTTAACAGGGCAATGGGTGTTGGACAATTACATCTCATTAGGAAACCTGTTGTTTTGCTTTCCCTGTTTCAATTTAGCTGTTTATTAGCAACCATATATGCACACTTTATCCATTAAGTGTCAGCGATAGGGTTTCTTTTAAAAAAAATACTAACCACTAAAGCAATAGCTCGCTTCAGCTACTGGTTTATTATAGTGACACAAACAAGGCAAATGCTATTGTTAGCATTCACAGTTCACCTGTGCATTTTACAGACAGAATTCATTCCAACAAGTAATTTTGACATGACTCAGCTATGATTAATAAAAAATAATTTAGAGAATATTTTAGCTAATGTTTATGTCAAATAGCCATTAAGTTAGTTAGCCTTTGACTGTTGTTCTTTAAGCCAGTAACCGTTGTTAGCTAGAAATGAGAAATTTGTTTAATGGAATTCTTTTAAGTAATGAATTAATTATTTATTTTTGGATCAATTACAATCTAAGATTTGCCACCACACCTGCTGCCCTTATCACTGTAAGATTAGACAACTAAAGGCCTGGCCTGTGTTGTGGGGCTAAGCTAACCTTTACCCTTTAATTGGAAAACTGTGTCATTCTTCTATTAAATCTGTTAGATACTGAAAGTACTGACATGAATAAAAATTGCAAATTCTTGTATAACATTAACTTATTACAGTTCACATACATCTTGTTATGGAGTTGATGATTTGTAACCATTTGACCTTTCTTTTATCCTTTTGCCTGCAGAGAGAGATCCTTCTGGATCGTCAAGTACAACAAATTACAAACAGGATTATTCAACAGTCATCTTGTGAATGCCTTTGAGGAATATGCTACTTGTCTACTATTCAACCCATCAGAAACAGCTAGGAGGAAGGACATGTAAACAAGCATGTTTGCCATGGATTCATTCTTAGAGTGCATATTTGTCTCATGAGGTCTGACTCTGGAACAAGGCTACATGTTTTTCTTCAGAGCATGAAAGCGCTGCAGCCCAGTTGGTAATCATCTGAACATGAAACATCTCCTGCTTTGTGAAGACACGAGTCTGGAAAGAGGCATGACATTCTGTTTGATTAAAAATCCATTTCCTCATTTTTAAAAGCAAAGTCTTCATTTCTGTTTGTTTTGTTTTTTTCATATTACAAGGGAAGGCCAAATATTATTATACACAAATTAAACTGAATGTTGAACGCTCCAGTGTTGGATGACTCCAATTTTGGCATACATTTTGCAAAGTGACACACACAACTTCTCTGTATATTGAATTTACAAGCTTTCCATTTTGGCATGTATTCCTTACCATGTAAAGAAAGTCTTTTTCTTCTGGTCTACATGTCGGATGTACAATGCAGCAACATTATGAAAAGCTTACTCATGACAACTTTATAGTCTTTCTTGGCTCATGTTTTTTTGTTTTCTTTTTCTTTTTGTATGAAATAATGAGTCTTAGAATGATATGGCACAAGATCTCCGCCCTGCCAGGGCGCAGGTTTTCAAAAACTGAACACATCTTATTGGCCGTTGTTAGACTTAGAGATATGACATCATCAAGGATAACACTCTCACCTCAGGGGGACATGTATAGGATCAGTATATCCATTTATCCATCATAATGTTTTGAAAGACTACCCTTACAATGGTCCTATAATGGACCATCAAAGTTTTCCATAAATTTATTGGTGGCACAGACTGAAAACTCTTCTATAATCTCTCTTGTGATTCTGGAGGAGCTTTCCAAAACCGAATCATAATTCCTTTGAGCTTCTTCATAAAATTCAGTTTTGGGCTTGAAGCTTCTAACAAGAAAGACCCATACAATCTGAAGATGTGGGGTCTTTAAAGGTGGACTATAGGTGATTTAGGAAGAAAAAAGCACCAGATTTAAGCACATTATGGAAATTGTTTGATCACGCATTTTTAGACAGGAAGTCTGGAGATTTTATTCTGCCTTTTATAAGTTTTTATAAGTGTACTCTTTACCCTCTGAGGGTAATCACCCTATACTATCAGAATATGTAATATTTGTTCATTTTTTCTAGCAATAAGGGGACAAAGAACATATTGGTTCTAACCGACACATCAAAATGTGTTGACGTTTGTCAAAAAAACCCCTGTTTTTCTTGTCTACAAAACTTAGGGTTTGGGGCTTAGATCTCAGATGGTTAATGTACAATAGGTTGCTGTAGAGCCACATAGGGGTAGGATTAGGGATGAAATGCATTTTAGCAACATGCTCAACAGGTATAGTTGCAGAAACGAGATGAAATTACCTTCTAAATCAATTCTTACTAAGATCGCATTTACGTTTGATCCAAAATGTAAAACATTTTGCTTTTGCAGTTCATTAGTTCTCAGATTTCTCTTTGGACATACCAAATAAGTGACCAAAGAGACATAGAGGCTAATCTCGGTGGGCTCTTTTAGTCCTCTGTGTACATGAATACCAAAAACCTGTTTTAAGGGCAAGTGTTTGACCTTGCCTTGACTGATGGATTTATAGTAATGGCATGTCCACTTCTAACCTTTCACATATTGTCCTCATTGGATCGTCCTTGCGCCTGGATGTCACATCGCTCAGTCTAGCTTTCAGCAGTTCAGCATAGCAACTGCTCAGTCTCTTTCGTAACATGAGGCATGGAGTGCCCAACACAAAGCAGCATGCTAGGAAACCTATAGAAGCACACATGCATGTCAAACAACTCTGTGAATAAGTAAGCCATCAGGTCAGTGGACCAGAGAGTCTCTAAATATGGGACAACTGGACTGAACTGCACCAGACAGGACACGACCGGTTCAGACCAGACCGGAGCGATCGAAATGAGAGAGAGAATCTGTGTTGATTTATTTTGTCCATGTTGCTGTGGAGAGCCATGAGCAGAGGAAAGAGGGGTGGGTGTTGGGACTTCAAACAGCAGCCGAGGTCTCTGGTACCAAGTGGTGACGCCAACATCAAAGAGTTGTTGTGGAAGAAAAGTCACATCTACAATTGTTGTGTCTGGCTCTGCACTTCCACAGCTGGAGCATACTCACATTTACTTTTGATTACTAATGTGTGTAGTCATTGGCCAAGAAAGCGATCACATGATCTGCTATAAGAACATATCCTCCATGACCCATCACCACCAGTCATTCACACAGTGTGATGCACCCAACACGAGTGTGGTCGTTTAAAAGTATTCTTTCTTTCTTTCTTTCTTTCTTTCTTTCTTTCTTTCT